>NW_017670820.1:152636-211065 GCF_001879085.1 Nicotiana attenuata
ACGCGAACGCGAAGGCTTGTGGATGTTGCGTCTCGCGAACGCGACAGACCCTTCGCGAACGCGAAGAAGGTCTGCCCAGCGATTTAAAACAGAGGCAGAACGCGATTTAAGCCATAATTTCATATCTCCTTCCCCAAAATCAGACCTTAGGCGGTTTTTCAAGAGCAAATTCAACACCAAACCATAGGTATGTATTCTTAGACTCATTCCTTTCATTTTTCATCAACACCCATTAGATTTCTAGGCCTAAATCTTGTTCTTCCATGGTAGAATTAGGGATTTTGGGTAGAGTTAGGGCTTTTTGAATAATTGGAATTTAGACCTCGTTTTGAGTTCGGATTTCGAAACTAATTGCATATTCGGGCTCGTGGGTGAATGGGTGATCGAGTTTTGGTCCGAAACTCGAGTTTTGACCAAGCGGGCCTGGGGTCGATTTTTGGCTTTTGGGGAAAATGATAGAAAACCTATAATTAAGCATTGGGTATGTATTCTTTAGCATTTATTGATGTTGTTAAATTAATTTGGGTTAGATACAAGTAAATTGGAGGCGAATTCTAAAGGGAAAGCGGTGTTTGAGGCTTGAGTTGGCCGTGGAAGTTCGAGGTAAGTGTTTGGTCTAACCTTAGCTTAAGGGAATAGGTGTTGTACCTTATTTGCTATGTGCTAGTGTAGTGTACGACGTATAGGTGTGGTGACGAGCATCGATACGTTGGTGTCAAGCATGCCCGTGAGTCTTAAATTGTGATCGTTGTGTTTCTTAATAATTACTACAAATGCCTAAATTGTTGATTATCCATGTTGAGCAAGACTTATGAGTATCTTCTTGGTATTTGGTTGTTGTTGAGCATTGGCTCTAGTTGAGGTTCATTTGTGAAGTTAATTGTTGGTACAAGTTTGGTTGTAGCTGATTCCATTGCCGGGACGTATTTAATTCTTATTGTTGATTCCCTTACCGGGACGTACTTATTCTTATTGTTGATTCCCTTGCCGGGATGTTGTTGTTGCTATTGTTTGGGTGAGGAAAGAGTGATAAAGCACGAAGGGTGATGCCGTTCACATTCATACTTATGCATATGGTGAGGAAAGAGTGATAAAACACGAAGGGTGATGCCGTGTACATTTACATTGATATTGATGCATATGGTGAGGAAGAGAGATAAAGCACGAAGGGTGATACTGTGCACATTTCTAATATTTATATGGTGAGGAAGAGAGATAAAGCACGAAGGGTGATGCCGTGCACATTTTCATTATTTGATTGCATTGGTGAGGATTGAGAGTAAAAGCACGAAGGGTGATGCCGTGCACTTATTGCCTGTTTGTCATGATTTCTTGTTATTGTCGGTTCGGGTGCCTTAACTGTTTTATTCCGTTATTACTGTAAATCTTTATGTTGGTATTTCCCCCATAGCATGTTACCCTTCCCCCGTTACTTTTGAATTATTTCTATTACTGTTATTTTGCTAGATACTGTTTAATTGCAGGTTATTTATTGTTGTGTCCCAGCCTCGTCACTACTTCGCCGAGGTTAGGCTCGATACTTACTCAGTACATGGGGTCGGTTGTACTGATACTACACTCTGTACTCTTTTGTGCAGATCCCGGTACTGGAGCATACGGACCTTAGCTAGGGGTTGCTGCTTTCAGTCCATCGGAGACCCGAGGTAGTCCTGCAGGCGTCCGCAGGCCTTGGCGTCCCCTTCCTATCTAGTTTCTTTCTGTTCTTTTCTATTTCAGAGACAGACATGTACTTTCTTGTTCAGACCCTATTTGTAGTATTCTTAGATAGTCCGTGAGATTGTGACACCAGTTCTGGGTGGTTTATGTTTATGGATTCGTATTGGTATTAGCTAAATTGTTAAATTTCGTTCTTTTCGCATTATTATTTCCGCTGCTTATTATATGCTAATTTGAAATTGTTAAGAGATTAAAAAGGAAAAGGATAAATTAACTGAAATAGTTGGCTTGCCTAGCTTTCTCTAGTAGGCGCCATCACGACTCCCGAGGGTGGGAAGTCCGGGTCGTGAGAATTTTATATTTTTTCCTATTTCATCACAGTGAGGGCTTTGGCTTGTTGTAAATTGTCAAACCATAGAAAGAAGAGAAAGCAAAGTCAGTCAGTGCTGAGAATAAATATGGACCGATCACGTGACCCAAATTGCACGGGTCTCTCGTCTTTTTCTTCTGTGGTCCAACCCTGCATGTGACCCAGCTGCTTCAACCCACGCCCATACCACTTCTTTCTCTGATTTTACATATTTTTGTCTACTTTTATATTTTTCAGATGTGTAAAATAGTTCTGAAAATAAAAATTGTTTTTTTTTCTATAATAATATAGTTAGTTCGAATTAGCTTAGTGCATCTCGACTAAATTTTATCGAGTACCTACTATTTTTCCAACCGTACGTGAAAATAGAATTACTTCGTTCATACTGTTCATTACTTCATTTTCTCCCAAATTAACTACAATATCCAAATGCAGCTTGAACTTTCACAAAACAAAACAAAAAAGACATTCAGCTTCAAATTTAATAAATATTTTTTCAACTTTAACTCCTATTTTGTCCAAACGCATCATGTTGGGTATTTGATTTCAATGTAACGTTCTATATTAACAGCGCAAGATATTAATACATGTATTAGTAGAAGAAAAAAGTACGAATGAAATTATCAAAATGTGCAAAAATTATTATAAATAAAACATTTTTGTTTACCCTAAGATTCGACTAACAGGCTAAACCAGTTATATTTATAAAGTTAGGTCTCGAATAATTGGTTTGACGCGATTAAGTTGATCCTTGTTTATATAAAAAAAAAAAAAAAAAAAGTGATGATAACGGCAAGTAAGTGCATGAGAATCCGAAAAAGTAAAATAAAAACAAAAGTTGACTGAAGCTTTGTACAGCAATTGTAGTATATCCTCAGTGATCGTAACTAAAGGCGTCAAATGGGCAGTTTGGGCGTCAAATGGGCAGTTTGGGCAGGTCAAGCGTAAGGATATCAAATATGGGTATTTATTCTATTGTACAGCTGTAATCCTAACTAGAGGCTCTAGACGATATAATCAGAGTAACGAAGCAATCGACATGGCAACAGCTGCAACTAAGGGCGTCAAATGGGCGGTTTGGGAGGGTCAAAATGAGTAGAGTTAATAACGATCCATCCAAAAATTACTTGGGCTAAGATGGACTAAAATTTGAGTCATAGCCCAACCCGCCCACCTCTTATCAAGTTTTACTTAGTATATGTTATTTTTTTATGAATTGTATAATTACTAAATAAGATATTTTTTTTTCTTTTGCTATGGTTATATATAACATATCAAACAAAAAAAATTATTTCTAAAATATTTTGACAAAGTTACTCATGAATCAATTTGGGCTAAAAATTAACCCAACTTTAAATGGGTTGAGATGAATTGGATCATGATATGCTGAGTTCAATAAATGGACAAGTCAATAAATTTCAAAAGTAATCGAAATTTAGCCACTTTTCATGTAAAGATAAATCTAAATGAAAACACCGTTCAAAATTCGAAAAATATTCCAGCATAATATACTGGAGTTCGAATTTTTTACATGTGAACTTCCAGCATAATATACTGGAGTTCCAATATAATATACTGGTCCAGCATAATATGCTGAAAGTTCATACACAAGTGCTCCAATCTCTAGTATATTATGCTGGAACTTTCCGTGTACTGGAGTTCCAGCATAATATGCTGCAAGTTCATACATAGGTGCACTAATCTCCAGTATATTATGCTGGAACTTTCCTTGTTACAGCAAAATAGCAGCTATTTTTCAATTACTTTACAAATGTTAGCTATTTTTTATTATCAGTCCAAAAATTAGCTAGCTCGTGCTATTTTCACTTTATGCTTGAGCCAAATTTGACAGCCCTAGCTGCAACGTGTCTTTCAAAATGCATGCAACCTATCACAGTTGTTTACTACTAATACAATCATCCTATGCGAGCAACACAATGGGGCTGGAGATTGTGTTTATGACACATTTCAAATGTTATTTTAGTAGGTGACCATTTTATTAAAGATCGGTTAAAATTTAATTCAAATTTAAGCGATCATGAGAGGGGACTATTCGTGCATTATGCCCTTTTATAATTTTAAAAATTAAAAAAATAATCTTTTCAGATCTCAAAAACCAGATCTGTAAAAGTAAATCTCCTATATATTAAAAAAAAAAGTAAAATAAAAAAACAAAAAATAAATTTGTAAAAAGTCACAAAATGTTATGACAATAATAAAAGAACAAGAATAATATTGCAGAAAAAGAGGGAGAGGGAATTCTTATTGAATTTTGGGATGAATTACAATAGGGTAAGACCCCTCTATTTATAGGGAGAGAGTGACTTAGCCACCAAGTAATAAACCCTAAAATCTCTCTAAATATAGACATTCACCATAAATAAATTTCTATTTATAACACTCCCCCTTGAATGTCTATTCAACAGATAATGTGCCTCGTTAAAACCTTAACTAAAATAAAACCCAATGGGTAAAAAATTCTAGAAAAAGAAAAAGAGTACACATGTTTAGAAATGCGCCTATTGGTTGCCTCGTTAAAAACCTTGCAAGGAAAACCCAGCGGGACAAAATCTTGTAAGGGAAAAAGAGTGCAACGCGCATTAACTCCCCCTGATGAGAGCATCAATTCACATCCTTGAGTCTTCGCATCCCAATCTTGTGCACTAGCTTCTTGAAGGTTGACGTCGGTAGAGACTTGGTGAACAAATCAGCCATATTATCACTTGAACGAATTTGTTGCACATTAATATCACCATTCTTTTTAAGATCATGTGTGAAAAATAACTTTGGTGAAACGTGCTTTGTCCTGTCTCCTTATATGAATCCTCCCTTCAATTGAGCTATGCATGCTGCATTATCTTCATACAAAATTGTGGGTAGTTTGTCACACTTCAAATCACATTTGTCTCAAATAAGATGTATTATAGACCTCAACCACACACATTCTCGACTTGCTTCATGAATAGCAATTATCTCAGCATGATTAGATGAAGTAGCCACAATTGATTACATAGTCGATCGCCAAGATATGGCAGTGCCTCCATATGTAAACACATAGCCTGTTTGAGATCGAGCCTTGTGTGGATCGGATAAATACCCAGCATCGGCATAACCAACAAGATCGGGACTGCAATTATTGCCATAAAATAAGCCCATATCGTAGTCCCTTTTAGATACCGCAATATGTGTTTGATTCCATTCCAATGTCTCCTTGTGGGAGCAGAGCTATATCTTGCTAAGACATTAACTGAAAAAGTTATGTCAGGCCTTGTAGTATTGGCAAGATACATTAGTGCACCAATTGCACTAAGATATGGTACTTCAGGACCAAGTAGCTCTTCATTCTCTTCTTGAGGTCGGAATGGATCCTTATTCACATCAAGTGATCGAACAACCATCGGAGTACTTAATGGATGTGCTCCATCCATGTAAAACCGTTTCAGTACCTTTTCTATGTAGGTAGATTGATGAACAAAAATTCCGTTTGCCAGATGTTCAATTTGCAAACCAAGACATAATTTTGTCTTTCCGAGATCTTTCATCTCGAATTCCTTCTTTAAGTAATCAATTGCCTTTTGGAGTTCTATAGGAGTTCCAAAAAGGTTTATGTCATCAACATATACGGCAAGTACAACAAATTCCGATGTTGTTTTCTCTATAAAAACACATGGGCAAATGGCATCATTTATATAGCCTTCCTTTAATAAATACTCACTAAGACGATTATACCACATTCGTCCTGATTGCTTTAGACCATACAAAGATCTTTGCAATTTGATTGAAAACATTTCCCGGGACTTTGAATTATGTGCGTTTGGCATTTTAAATCCATCGGGAATTTTCATGTATATCTCATTATCAAGTGAGCCATAAAGGTAGGCGGTAACCACATCCATTAAATGCATGTCAAGCTTTTCATGGACAGCAAAACTAATGAGATAACGGAACGTTATAGCATCCATAACGGGTGAATATGTCTCTTCATAATCGACACCAGGCCTTTGTGAAAATCCTTGTGCAACAAGGCGTGCCTTATATCTTTGTACCTCGTTTTTCTCATTTCTCTTGCGTACAAAGACCCATTTATAGCCAACAGGCTTAACACCATTAGGTGTTTGGACTACAGGCCCAAAAACTTCACGTTTTGCAAGTGAATTCAACTCTGATTGGATTGCTTCTTGCCATTTTGGCCAATCAAGTCTTTGTCGACATTCTCCAACAGATTGAGGTTCAAGATCCTCACTTTCTTGCATAATGCTAGATGCAACATTATATGCAAAGACATAATCCACCACTATATCCACTCGATTCAAATTTGTCTCAATATCGATTGGATTTATTGATAGTTCCTTATTTTCTTGAGTCTCGGGCTCAGTGGATTCCTCATGAATCTCAGAATTTATTAAATTGTGGATTTCTTCATGAGATTCTTTCGTAGTGTCATTTTGATCATTTGTTTTCCTTTTTCTAGGATTTCGATCTTTGGAACCTAATGGTCTGCCACGTTTAAGGCGTGCTTTTGACTCATTAGCTATGACACTAGAAGATTGTCCAATAGGGACATCAATACGGATTGGAACATTCTCCGCAGGGATATGTGATTTTGTTATCCTTTTCATATCCGTAAATGCATCTGGCATTTGATTTGCTATTCTCTGCAAATGAATAATCTTTTGCACCTCTTTTTCACAAATAGAGGCACGTGGATCAAGATGAGATAATGATGGATTTTTCCACAAAATTTCCCGTTTGGTTTCACCAACTTCTCCCCCTAATTTTGGGAAAAGTGTCTCATCGAATCGACAATCTGCAAATCGAGCAGTGAATAAATCCCCCGTTAATGTTTCAAGATAGCGAATAATGGAGGGCGATTCAAACCCAACGTATATTCCTAACCTTCTTTGGGGACCCATTTTGGTGCGATATGGCGGTGCTACAGGCACATATACTGCGCATCCAAAAATTCTTAAATGGGATATATTAGGTTCATGACCCAAAACTAATTGCAACGGGGAATATTTATGATAATTTGTCGGTCTGAGACGAACTAGCATTGCTGCATGCAAAATGGCGTGACCCCAAACAGAAGTGGGCAACCTCGTTTTCATGAGTAACGGTCTTGCTATCAATTGCAGACGTTTAATTAAAGACTCTGCAAGACCATTTTGAGTGTGAACATGAGCTACAGGATGTTCCACTTTTATCCACAATTGATAAGCAATAATCATTAAATGCTTGGGATGAAAACTCAGCAGCATTATCAAGTCTAATAGACTTAATTGGATTATCGGGGAATTGTGCCCGTAATCGAATTATTTGTGCCATTAATTTTGCAAACGCGAGGTTGCGAGATGACAATAGGCACACATGAGACCATCTAGAAGATGCGTCTATTAAGACCATGAAATATCTAAACGATCCACTAGGTGGATGAATAGGTCCACAAATGTACCCTTGTATACGTTCCAAAAACGCAGGGGACTCAATTCCAACCTTTGTTGGTGATAATTAACTTGCCTTGATAATAAGAAGTGCAAGAAAATTCATTATTTAAAAGAATCTTTAAATTCTTTAATGGATGCCCATTTAAGTTTTCAATAATTCGTCGCATCATAATTGATCCAGGGTGTCCCAATCGATCATGCCAAAGTACAAAAGTATTGGAATTAGTAACCTTTTGGTTTACGGTAGAATGTGCCTCAATTGCACTAATTCTTGTCCAATACAGGCCACAAGTTAAAGATGGGAACTTCTCAATAACCCTCTTTTGGCCAGAGACATTCTTGGTAATGATGAGATATTCAAGATTATTCTCATCTATTGTCTCAATATGATATCCATTTCGGCGGATATCTTTAAAACTCAACAAGTTCCTCTTGGACTTGGAGGAGAACATTGCATTCTCTATGATAAGTATTGTTCCTTTAGGCAGAGTTATAGTAGCTCTTCCA
Organism: Nicotiana attenuata; assembly: GCF_001879085.1. Classification (NCBI taxonomy): domain Eukaryota; kingdom Viridiplantae; phylum Streptophyta; class Magnoliopsida; order Solanales; family Solanaceae; genus Nicotiana; species Nicotiana attenuata. The sequence continues at coordinate 160,635 of NW_017670820.1, forward strand.
GAGCCTTCAATTAATTTACTACTACCAGAAATTGTAGTAACATCTGCCATACACATACTTAAATGAGAGAAATATTCCTTCTCTTTGAATATTGTATGTGTCGTACATGAATCAATTAAACAAATATTTTTACAATTGAACTTTGACCCAAGTTTGCTTTGAGAGATATCCATATTTGCTTCACATGGTTTGACATACAAAAGAAATATACAAATAATATTAGTATTTTTAGAGAGAATGGGAAGAAACAAAGTTAACCCAATAATTCAATAATAACCTTTTAATGCAATTTCGAGCAAACTCTCGTTATGATACAAATAATTACGATGCTATATAATATTGTAATTAATTGGATGAATTTTAAACACGAGAGTGTAAAAAAAAAATTATGACCGTAGCTAATATATTGTTAAATCCAATGTAAATCGTAATACTATCATCACAAAAGACTGCGCACCCGATGACTACTGTTAGAACGAACAAAATAATATACCTATCATATAACATTTATATGAGGTGCTACTGTTTGTTGTTCAAAAAGGAAAGGATAAGAAAGTACGTAATTTATTTCCAATTCTCTTGTCCATAGGTAGTCTTTACAACAAGTAAAATGAATGTAGTACACATTAACCATAAACTGTTAATACTTAGTTGTTGGCACGAGATTAATATAAATGGAGGAATATGTTCAATGATAGCCCAATTTATAATACAAATATAAATGCTGCATTATGATGAAATAGTAAATTTAATCAAAACGAACTAATATTATTTCATAAAACAAATAGTACTAATTGATACTAATGACTACTACTCATGTAAAGAACTATGATTAAATGATGTTTATTCTCTAGCTACTACGAATAGGCAAAAATAAAAACCAAACTATTCAATTATTTTTAACCAAGGATCCATCACGGATCAAGTGGTCTATTTTCCCATCAGGGTGCTCAAAGAAGTCTGCCACATCCAAGTGGGTGATGTCAAAATTATTGTCAGAGACAAAATTAGCTTCAGGGCCTTTATTCTTTAGAGATGCTTGATAAAGCTCAACCAAATGTCTTGGTACACGATAAATATTTGCCCAATGCCCTTTTCCACCGCAACGATAGCATTCAGTTTCTGAACCATTTGCTTTTGGCTTCTCATCTTTCCCTTTCCACTTTTGGTGGTTATTTCTCTTTGGGAGATGACTAACACTAGGAAAATTTTTTCCTTGTCTACGGCCACGGCCACGACCACGACCACGAATAGAGTCACGACCTTTTTCAGCTTAGCATAATGGGAATACACCTCATCCACTTCTGGCAATGGTGTAGACCCAGTGGGTCGATTTTCGTGATTTCTCATGAGCAAATCGTTGTTTCGTTCAGCCACAAGGAGAAGAGAAATCAACTCAGAGTACATCTTGAAACCTTTCTCTCTGTACTGCTGTTGCAGGACCATATTGGAGGCATGAAACGTTGTAAACGTTTTTTCAAGCATATCATAGTCAGTGATAGTATCTCCAGAGAGTTTCAATTTAGAAGTAATTCTGAACATCGCAGAATTATATTCAGAAACAGACTTAAAGTCTTGGAGCCTCAGATGAGCCCAATCATATCGTGCTTGTGGAAGAGTGACCAACTTTAAGTTGTCATATCTTTCCTTTATAAGCCATTCCACAAACAAGTGGATCTTTGACTGTGAGATATTCTATTTTCAACCCTACATCGAGGTGACGGCGCAAGAAAATCAAGGCTTTAGCACAGTCTTGGGTGGATGCTTTAATTTTGTCTTTAATGGCGTCTCCAAGACCCGTTGCATCTAAATGGATTTCAGCATCCAACACCCATGTCATATAGTTCTTGCCCGAAATTTCAAGGGCAACGAACTTTCTTTTCATAATATTAGTCATAATTAAAAGAGGAGAAAAGTTATACCTTAATCTTCCCAAAAACTTCTTGAGACGGTAGAGTCTCGTGCTGATAACATGTTATGAAAATAATACAAGAACAAGAACAATATTGCAGAGAAAGAGGGAGAGAGAATTCTTATTTAATTTTAGGATGAATTACAATAGGGTATTTATAGGGAGAGAGTGACTTAGTCACCAAGTAATAAACCCTAAAATCTCTCTAAATATAGACATTTACCATAAATAAAATTTTATTTATAAAAAGTCACAAAACCAATTAATCCGACGAGAGGTTATTTTCTTTCCACATAATCCTAATGTTAGAAATCACATAAACCGTGTAAGACTGAGAATCTCTACCATTAAAATAAGAAGACCTAGAGATTCGATGAACTGCGGCTAAAAAACCGACAAAGACAATAGAGAAATTAGCGTAACTTTTACAGTTGTTTCAGTGGTCCTTCTTTATCTCAGGGAACCAACGAGCACGAAAATTGCGGTTTATACCTCGGAATATTAATTAGTCGGAGACCTTCCCCCCTCCCCCCCGCCCCCCCGACCCCCCCCGTCACCCCCCCCCCCTCTTTTTTTTTCTATGATAATTTTCCTTTTAAATATCCCTCTTTAAAATTTATCTTAATTTTACATATTACATTCAGTCTTAATTTGTTTGTCGCTATTTTAAAAATTGATAATATTTCAATATTTATATTTTCATTTTACTTTGAGATAGTCTTATAGGAGCTGTTAGGATTTATTGTTGAAGTCAATTGTAAGATTATCATTTTTATACTTAATTAATGCAATATGTCAAAACTGAACTCGTGTATAATTAAACAACGAGAGAGTAATTAATGTAAAAGTAGAGAACTCAATTTGATTATCAATGAAGAAAGACTGTGGCAATTTCGTTGGTGATCAATCAACATTCAGTTTAATACTAAAATTACAAAATTAATTTGGTTAATATAAAAAACAACACAATTGTGCCTATATCTCACAAAAAATTTTAAAAAGAAAAATAAGCAAATTTTGGTACCGGAGAACACAGAAGGTAAAACATAAGCTCTAAAAATTATTAACCAAATTTTCAGTTCCCTCCACAATAAATAAATAAATAAATAATCAGCGAGTCTATGCAGCCTGCACAATGGCCTATTTTCTTATCACCAAAAAAGAAAAAAGGGGGCAAACAAGGAAATAATCGCAAAGGTGACGGAGAGAATCAGAAAAGCATCAGCAGGAGAGTCGAGTCAATTTCTGATTTTCGCAGGCTGCCATATAAAGACAATTACAGAGATGACAAGGAAACATGAGAGAACAATGAGTCCGGATAAAGTGTGGGTACCATAATATATATAGCTTGGTATTTCATCGCGTTATATCTTTAACGCCACGTTTGTCCGTTAAGGTATAGCGCGGTGAAATACCGCCTTATATATAAAAGTTGGCCCCACCAATGATTCTTCTGGACTTAACTGACACACCAATAATTTAACTGGATATAGCGCCCATATTTAAGGCATGATGCATCAAATAATTGTACCCCGGACTGATTTTTTCCTTATTTAAAGAGTTTCAGGATTTTCTAAAAATCCATTCAGGATCTTTCAAGTCTTCCGAAATATTTGTTAGTTAAGTTATTTTGCATTTTGTCATAATGTCTGAAGAGCGAAGAATTAGGATTTCATTATATTGGGGGGGTGGGGGGGGGGAGGTGAGGTTGTGGTGGAGAATTACTCAGTACGCTATAGTTGTTCTCCACAGTGTCATGTTAAGTTGCCACTTACAATGGAGTACGATATATTGGTATCGTTGTTATGTAAAAAAATGAGTATGAGGAAACATTGGGTGAATATTAAAGTAATCAGAAGATATCCGTATTCTGTTACTCCGCAAAGGGTTGCTTGTTATGCTAAGTTTAACATCGAAGACAATGAAACTCTGAAAGATTTTTTGAGGATTCCGGATGAACACCGGAAATTTCTTGTGATAAAAATGTTTGAAATGTACGTCAAGGCTGATGACGTTCGCAATAATGAGGTTCAGCAAAGTAGGGATATCCCTCAATGATCGGCAGGGGTGTTCATAAAAACCCGAAAAACCGAACCAAACCGAAAACCAAACCAAATCGACCAAAAAATCGATACTTTTTGGTTTGGTTTGGTTTTGGTTTTGAATTTTAAAAACCGATCAAATTTGGTTTGGTTTTGGTTTTAGTCAGAAAAAAACCGAACCAAACCGACTATAGGAGTAGCTATTTCAAATTACACCTATATATATGTATATTGTTATACAATGTTTCAAAAACTTTATGGTAAATGTTTATAGTTTGCACTTTTAATATACTTCTTTACCTTTACATTCTAGTTTGATTGGTAGTTTTCTTTTGTTTAGTGTAAGAATCCATTTCGTGTTAAAAATAACATATTTTTAATTGAGTCCTTAAATTATTCATCACTATTTGATTCAATTATCATCAATATATCTTGGTAAATAATAGATTTCTCAAAGGGCAATTGATTTGATAGTGTTACATTGAAAATGTGGTCGCCGGAATATGTGTTTGGTAGTGTATGTCTTATATTTAAGAAAAAATCGTAAAATAATCGAAAAAACCAAAAAACCGACATAAACCGAATCGAGAAAAACCGACTTAATTGGTTTGGTTTGGTTCTAATATTTGAAAAACCAACTTACTTGGTTTGGTTTCTTTTTAGGGAAAAACCGATCCAAACCGAACCATGAACACCCCTAATCATCGGGTGGTTATGTTGGAGCAGTTTTAGCCGAACAGGTTCTGAGTGAAAGAGTTTGGCATGATCTAAACTTATCTCCACTGGCGAATGAGGAGAGAGGGAATAATTTCTCCCCAAGTTTACATAATCCACAAGCCGAGTGGTAAATTTCAATTTTCCTCTGTGTTACGATGTTTATTCTTATGTATTGAATTTGTATTAACACTCATATATTTCACAGGGGATACCTGCCAGTAGAGCCGTCAAAATGGGCTTAGCCCGTGAGGCCAGCCCAACCCAGCCCGCTACTTAGGTAGGGTTGGGCTAGGATTTTTTGAGTCCATTTAAAACTGAGGCTTACAAGCCCGACCTAAGTCAGCCCGTTGGCCCTTGAGGCTTGACCGAGGCTGGGCCTGGGCCGGCCGGTGGGCTAAAAATTAATAAATTAATTAACTATTAAATATTTAATATTTAAAAAAGTAAAAACTAAAAAACTATTAACTATAATTCCTATTCCCCAACCCTAGATTGTTCATTTACCCTTCCATATCAACTGGAATTTAGATTTTTGACATGCATGTAATATGACAAAATTAGTTTTCTTTTGCTTAATTAATAACGAACTCGAAAAGTTTTAGTTGGCCAATAATAATCATTTTTCAAAAGAAAATAGTACTTTAAGTGGCCAATGATCAGTTTGGATTACTTTAATATACTATTAATATTTAAACTACTCTTTAGTATAGAAAAAGATCAATTTTAAATACACCAAAAAAAAAAACAATTGACCACTAGCAAATTTCAAGAATTAAGGTATTAAAAGTGATTTGAACCACTATCTTAAAAAAAAATTAAGTATAGGAACTCCTCCTCAAAATGCTCTCGGCGCACGTTAGTTAAACGTACGCCGAGCTTGTAGCCATGGCGAGAGGGAGAGGAAGAGGTAGAGGACGCCCACGGAAAAACCCACTAGCAGCTATCGAGAACCTTATCACTACAGTCAAGCAACCAGTTATGGAGAAATTAACCCCAGTAAACACTCCTCCAACAACAGTGCTGAACTCATCTTCATCAATTGCAGGTGCTATATGCTCTATCGGATCTGCATCGCACCAATCCTCCGTCTTAAAGAAGCTGGATCTAGTCTCACCAGCTTCAATTGAAAAAGTATCAGATCTGGTGAATGAAGCTATCAATGGAACAGTTACCATGCAAAATCCAATGCACAACCAAGCTCAGCCAACAGATGCACCGGTGGAACCTGTGATCATCAACAGAAAACTTGAGGAGCCTAAGCAAGCATGGTCAAATCTCTTTCAGGGTAACAGATTTGCAACAAATGGTATGTCATTAGATTACATGCCACCTCTAATTGTAGATGGACAACCAATAGTGCAATTGAACAAATTAGAGGTAGAGGAGGAAGAGAAGAAGTGAAAATGTGCGCTAATTGCATACATTTTAGGAGATGGTCCAGGATTTAACGCGATGAAAAGATATATTAACCTTCACTGGTCACATGTTCCAGAACCAGATCTATTCTATCATGATGAAGGCTACTACATAATCAGATTCAAAACGATGGAAGATGCTAAGGAAATCATTTATGCTGGGCCTTATTCTATAGCTAATAGGCCTATAATTCTCAAACCCTGGACCCCTGACTTTGATTTCACTGAGGACTTCCCTACTGATATCCCACTGTGGGTTAAGTTTCCTAAACTTCCTATGTCCTGCTGGGGAATGAGATCTTTAAGTAGGATAGCAAGTGTATTTGGGAAGCCTATTTTTGCAGATGAATGTACAACTAAACAAACTCGAGTATCCTATGCTCGGATGCTTATAGAGATTAATGTCACCAAAGAGTTGCCAAGTGAAATATGGGTGATGGAACCAAATGGGAAGAAGTTCTTACAAGATGTGATCTATGATTGGAAGCCTTCCTTTTGTGAGAAATGCCAAACTGTAGGCCACAAGTGTCCAACCCAAATGAAACCAACTACTCACCAACCCAATCAACTGAAGAAAACAAAAGTTACTCAAGAATGGAGAACCAAGGCACCTGCCACTATTGCTGCTACTCACAAAAAAACCACATCATCAGCACCACAACATGATCATACAAACAAGTTGAATGAATATCAGATAGCCACAGAGCCCAATGAGCTACTAAGTCTGATACCAGCCATGGAGAAACAGGAAGATAAAGGGAAAAAAGTTCAAAGCCCAGAATTCAATCTCCTTAATTTCCCTCCCTTATCACCTATCCCTGTAAGTAATAGGTTTGAAGCAGTGTCCAATGGCAAGTATGAAGTGCCACCGGGGGATAGAGGTGGACCAATCAATCAACAATGAAGTGGTTGTTCTGGAACATTAGAGGTGTAAATAAAAGGTACAAACAGAAGGAAGTTAGGGAGTACATTAGGAGTAATAAAATAAACCTAGTTGGCCTGGTAGAAACTAAGGTCAAAGAGGCAAATGCTCATAGAATTGCTAAGCTGCTGGTTCCTGGATGGGGCTTACTAACAAACTACAATGAAGCTAGAAATGGGAGAATATGGATCCTATGGGATACTAATATACTTAATATTACTGGACTCCAGGATGATCCTCAAATGATACATTGCCTAGTCAGAAGTATAAGGGGAAATATCAATTGCTATCTCACTGTGGTTTATGGATTCAATGGGATAGAGCAAAGGAGGTCTTTATGGGAAAAGCTTCAGCATTCTGCAATAACTATTACAGATGCATGGTTAGTAGCAGGGGATTTCAATGCTATGTTATATCCCAATGACAGAAAATCATGCAATCCTGTTAACCACTCAGAGATCCAAGAGTTCAGCTATTGTATTCAGCAAGCAGGACTATCAGAACTACCTTGGAAAGGAGATTATTACACCTGGACAAACAAACAGCCTGGAGCAGATAGAGTATGTAGCAGATTGGATAGAGTATTTGGCAACTATGAGTGGATGATGAATTGGAGTCATGTGGAAACAATTTATGGTCAACCTCAAATCTCTGACCACAATCCTATGATTCTGATTCTAGCAGATTACTCTTGGAAGGGAAAAGTGCCTTTTAGATTCTTTAATGCATGGGCTGATCATGATAAGTTTCAACAAACTGTGGCAGATAGCTGGAACTTACCAAATAAGCCTGGAAATATGAAAGCAATTTGGTCCAACCTCAAAGCATTGAAAGGCCCTTTAAAGGCTTTGAATGCTAAGGAGTTCAAGAGCATTACTCAGAGGATAGAACATACCAGACAGGAGTTGAAGGAAGTTCAAGAACAACTGGCAAGTTCATATTCTGATGCATTGTTACAGGAAGAAAAAGAGATAATCCTAAAGCTGGAAAGGTGGTCTCTAATTGAAGAAAGTGTGGCACAGCAGAAGGCAAGAGCTAAACGGATTCAACTTGGAGACTCTAATACCAAGTACTTCACCGCAGTCCTGAAGGAAAGAACACAAAGAAAACAGATCACAGAAATTACAAATGGCCTGGGTGAAAAACTAAATGATCCTGCAGATATAAAAAAGGAAATTCTGAATTTTTACAAGTCACTTATGGGTTCAGCAGCAGCATCCCTTCCTGCTATAAATAGAGAGTACATGGCTAATGGCCCCTTACTATCTCAGCAGCAAAGACTGGATCTCTGTGCAGAAGTAACTGACCTTGAAATTGTGGAGAGTCTTAAAGCCATTGGAGATGATAAAGCCCCAGGAATAGATGGTTATAATGCTGTTTTTTTCAAGAAAACCTGGAGTATTATCAGCNAGCTAGCTGGATGGTCAGACGATAATTGCCTCAAGAGGAATCCTACAACAAGTCCAACGCTCAAATGATCTCAGGTGCTCCATCAGACAAATATACCTTCAGCTTATAGGAGATCTGCCAAGAGTAAGCTGGAAGAACCTAATCTCTCAGAATTCTGCTCGACCAAAAGCTGTGTTTAATCTATGGTTATTGCTACAAGGAAGACTACCAACCATGGATAAACTGGCTAAGTGGTGAATGAACATTAACCAACAGTGTGTTTTGTGCCAAGAACATATAGAGACAAGAGATCATTTATTTCTGCAATGCTCATACTCAGAAAGCTTATGGAAACAAGTAATGCAATGGATTCAAGAAGATCATCTAAAGAGTCATAACTGGGATCAACACCTTCAATGGGTCATCAGCAAAGCTAAGGGGAGATCAAGTAGAGCCAGTATCTTCAAGATGGTGATCACTGAAATATCATATGCAATATGGATGGAAAGGAACACACGTATATTTGAGAAGAGATACCGCAATAGTGAAGCCTTAGCAAGAGAACTAGCTTATATTTGTAATGTTAGAGCAAGCCTTAGATCTAGGAATCATATGCAGCAATTTTTGTTATAGTAGAATAGTTATCATAGGTCTATTTTAATTAGTACAGTAGAGGAAGATTAGATAGTCAGCTGAGTATAAGCTGGACTATGGCTTTGTAAAGAACAATCCTTGGTGATTAATAAAATAATTAATTACCAAAAAAAAAAATTTCAAGAATTTTAAAAATTTTATGGACTATAATGATGAAATCAGCAAATGATATTAATCCTAAATTAAAAGACCTCAACATTTAAACTTATTGAAGCAATCCATGAATCTGAGGAAAAATAAAAGAAAAATATTAAGAAATATTCATGTAACTTTAAAAAAGAAGAGTTAGCGATATAGAGAATTTGCATTTTAATTATGAGATTCCTCGTCAAATATCAAGCTTTTTTTATGCTCTAAGCAAATAGAAGTTATTTACATGATTAATCGAGTATGTCACGAAAAAATATTTAAGGATTTAAAAAAATTCTTTTTTCTTAAAAAAAATTAAAAGGCCGGCCCGCCCTAGCCCGCGACCCCCTTAGGGCTGGGTTGGGCTGGCCATTTTAGGGCTCGTTCATGTGGCGGGCCGGCCCGTCCTAGCCCACCAAATTTAATAGCCCCGAGGCTTGGGCTGGGCTGGTCTGGCCCGTTTTGACAGCTCTACCTGCCAGATATGAATTTTACAAGTCATGAACCAACGACCAGTTGGAATATGCCTAGTTTTGGTGTGTTGGATCATGGTGATCCATCCAGGAGTCATCATTAACAGGATAATGTGCATCATGGGATATTAACACATTTTGATTTGTAAGTGAAGTGATAAAGCTATATGTAAAGTTTGGATCAATTTGAAAAACTCATTATTTTATTGGTTGTGCAGTGAAAACGAGCAACTTGAAGGTCCCGTCCTTACTCAATTGCCCGAAGACGACATATTGAATCAGGATCTAGCAGATGCACAGAGTCAGGAAGAGAATAGTGATTATGACAACAATTCTGATGAGTTTGGAGATGACACACTCTTCCCTGATGAGGGTGATGATGGGGAGGATGAGAATGATGAACCTAATTTGACGAGGGAGCATGCTCCAACTCCCGTTAGACCAAGAGTGTATGAGTCCCATGTGTCGTTTCATTCAAGGGATATTCCTTACCTTGATCATTTGCCAAGTATGCCGGATATGGATGCCCTCACAAGGGATCTTGACAAAATTCGGACAGCAATGTGGGATGAATCTAGAGCAACAGTGTTGTCAAAGGGCATGCTTTTTGCTAATAAAGCACGCCTAAGAAGGGCGGTGCGAATGTACAGCATAAAAGAGTGTCGTAAGATCGTGGTTCATGAGTCATCTCTGGATGTATACAAGGTTATTTGACGTAGATGGTTTACGGGTTGTAATTGGATGCTGCGTGTGAGGAAGATAAAAAAATATGTGGGTTGTGGGTAAATACATTGGCACCCACAATTGTGAAATGAACACATTCAGTGGTAATCATTTTAACTTGAATGTTGACTTGATTTCTCTTGTCTTGATTCCACACATTGAAGCGACCATAAGGTACAAGATCAAAGAGTGTATAACATCTGTCCACCAGGTATATGGGTGTACCATTACCAAAAGAAAGGCATTTCTCAGGCACAAACGTGAGTTCGAAATTATTTATGGTAACTGGGATAAGTCTTTTGCAACTCTACCCAGGTATATGGCCGCATTGCAACACTTTAACCCCGGGACTGTTGTTGAATGGAAGCTTGAGCGGAGTCTGGGAATACCAGATATGTGTTCTGGCATTTAAACCAGCCATTGATGGTTTTGTGCATTGTCGGCCTGTAATATCCATAGACGACACTCATCTCTATGGAAAGTATGATATTAAGTTGTTGATCGTCATTGCAGTAGATGATAATGGAAGTATATTTTCCTTAGCATTTGCTATTTGTGCCAATGAAAGCCAAGAGACGTGGACATTATTTTTTAACCACTTGAGGGAGCACGTTGTCAGACAGAGTTCAGGTATTTCTCTAATATCTTATTGTCATGGCGGTATTTAAGTTCTGTACAAAATTTGTATGCATGGCAGGAACCGTATGCCTACCACCGTTACTGTGTGAGGCACCTGAAGGCCAACTTCTAGAGGGCTTATCCGAACAAGGACTTGCATGATTTAATTTGGATGGCTACAACAGATCACCAAGAGTGTAAATTCAGGAGGCAAATGGAATTTATCAGGCAGGAAGATCAAGGAGCCTATAGTTAGTTGATGCGACATGAGCTTGACAAGTGGACTTTGCATGCGGATGGTGGCAGAAGATGGGGAATTCTGACTATTAATGTGTCAGAGTCTTTCAAAGGGTTATTGAAGTCTGCATGTGGATTGTATGTCATTGCCATGGTGCGGATGCCATTCAAGCAGATGGCGCAGAGATTTGTTGAAAGATCGAGAGGTGCATTGCGTTGATGGAAAGGGGTGTTGACTTTATGCCAATACCAATGAAATGATTTGAGAAATACAGGAAGCGAGCACAGTGGCATTCATTTTTGCAGTATTGCAACGAGTGAAATACTTTTGAAGTTTGCACTGCTATTCATCACAATCGGGGAAATAATATACACACAGTCAATGAAGCCAGAAGGTTATGCTTCTGTGGGAAATGGTCTATCTATCACATGTCGTGCTCACATTCCATGAAGTGCTTTCAACATACAGGTCTCGCGGCAACGAGGTACGTTGATAAAGAATATAGTGTTGTTGCATACTTAAACACCTATAGTGTACAGTTGCAGCTAGTGAGTGCTGAGCATTATTGGCCGCCGGGAACATTTAAAATGGTGTGTAACAAGGATTATGTGCGTCAACGATAAGTGCAGAAAAGAACGCGTATACAGAACCAAATGGATATTGGTGATACTGTTTATACGTGTAAATGTGGCATACAGGACACGACCACCGTAAATGTCCTTCAGCTGGTTTGGGTAGTGGTGGTAATTCAGCTCCTAGTGGAAGTTCATCCAATGTGCCCAATTATCAAAGATACACGTAGTGTTTTGTTGCAGTAATTTGTTGTAATAAATGTATGTAAATGTTCAGCTTGCAAAATGTATGAAATAAAATTATGATTCCAATAGGGTTAAATCTAATTGATATTTAGCATTAATACATCAGTACAACAATTTAACATACACCCCAAGAAAAAAATAATAGTCATTCGCCATTATCGTCACTGTCTGGCACAATTTCAATGTCGTTGTCTTCATCTTCTTTGTCAACATCGTGTACACACCATTCAGGACCGAGGGCATCGTAATCTAGGCCCCAATTGACACACATTTCTCGTATTTCATTGATGTCATCAATAAGACAACTTGCTTGATTTCTACAACAATATGGGACTCCTACGTCCAACGTTTGTTGTAGAAACTTAGGCAGTCCCTCCCACTCGACAACTGTTGGAAAAATACGATAATCATTGTCTCTATGTAATTTTTCATTTTCTAATAAATACCAGTACTGATCCTCCATTCCTCCCGGTAGTTAAGATCATCCATTGCATGATGAACAGCTAGTGCCTTTTCCATCTCTAGAATCTCCTTCATCAAATGCCGAAACACTCATGGTTCATCTTTGTGTGTGTTTGTTAGGAAGGTTATAGATAGTGTTTGTGGCACAACAAGCCCATATTAGCGACATAGTACTTCATAATCACATCGTTTTGAATAAAGGGGAACCCATTGTAGTGTTTCGCCCAAGATTCGCATACCTTCAGGCTTTGTAAAATGCGCTTCGCCCTCAATAATGTGCCCTGCAACTTTGAGATCAATGTGTATATTAATAGGCTTATTTTACAAGGGACGCAGAACACCATACCACTTGTCATCAACCAAATCAGCATAGCAACCTAGCATATTTTTTCAAGTTAGGGATCGATAGTGTTAAGACGTGTTCCATGGGGATCTGTTGAACTACCTTCCCTTTTGCCTCTTTTTGAACTACTTATTAAATGTTAGTGACATTTTTTAAATGGATATTGTAGTGTTTCTTCAAATGGTCTTTGAATGCATATGTCTTGGTTCAGTTTAAGAAGTTGTCTTATACCCGAAAGAATCATTGTCACGCGAAGCATAGCGCACCACAAATATGCGTTATGTGAATAGTCTTGTTGACCTGTAAAAGATGCCGTTCTAGAAAAGCTGTCTTGTACCCCTAAAGAATCATTATCATGCGAAACATAGCGCACCACTAATATGTGTTATGTGTATTGTCTTGTCGACCTGAAAAAGCTGTTGTTCTACAAAAGTTGTCTTGTACCCTAAAGAATCATTATCACGCGAAACATAGCGCGGTGCGTTATGTGTTTTATCTTGCCTATAAAAGCCTAGCGCATTTTAGTTATTATTTGCGCTTAAACAAACAAATAGAAACTTTCCATAAATTTTTCATTTTTCTTGCATTAAGAAATGTCTGGACGCAATGACGTACCAAGGTGTTATTGTGGCAAACGTGCAATTTTGAAGCCATGTTGGTCAAATAGTAATGTGGGGTGCAGACACTAGATCTGTCAACAACTTGTAAGTTATTGTTTTGGAAAAACTGTTTGTTAATATTTTTTATATAACATGTTAATTAATAGTGTTGTGTTATAATCACCATTGGTAGAACGAAAATCAATGTAGATTTGAAGAATGGTATGATGAACCCATTAACCAGGAATACTACAAATCATGTTTGTAGTATGTTTGGAATATGACCGGTGAATATGAACTCCAGATCTTTAAGCTGCAACAACAACTTGCGGTAGTGAAGGAGAATCTAAAAGAGGCAGAAGAAGGAAAAATATATTGGAAGAGAAATTTAAGTAGTTGAAGCACAGAATAATGGACGATAGTGACTAAACAAACACATGGATGTGTTGAGTATAGTATTTAATCTTTATGTTTTACGTGTCATGTATTATCATTAATAGTATCGAATTAAAATTATGTTAAGTTGTCGTTTTTATTTTTGTGTTGTAGTATTAAACTAATAAATAACCCGAGAAATAAAAACACATGCGCAAATATTGTAAAACATAAATAATGTTGCTATTATATGCTTAATGTCATGTATACAAATAATCATAAATGTCAATGTATCCCACAGCTTGTATGCTTTAAAGCATTGGCTGGCCTGAGACGCATCTCATCCCGCCTGGCTACACTATCAGGATCATCCTCATCACGTCGCCTATTTATCGGAGGATGCGCTGCAATATGATCGTCGGTAAGGCTGGCAGGCTCGGTAGAATGGGTCGTCGATCCAGCAGTAACCTATAGAATAATAAGATATTTTAGTATATGAAATATATATTACTAATGTACGTGTTAGATAAAAAAGTTTTAATGGTCTTACCATGGTCTCGGTTGGATCCTGAATATAATAATCCGTCTTAGGCATGTCAGTATCACATAGAGTGGCCTCCGTGATGGGCGAGGATGATGTCTTTTAAAAAAAAACTTTAGATATTTATGACTAATAAATGAGATAAAAACAGATATAAATAATAGTAATACAAAGAAATCTGCGCTTGTGAAAGATCCTCAGCATCCCTCGATGATGAGCCATAACTCAGTCAGCGCCCACTATGCACATCTCGTGTCGGACGTTCATCAGCAACCGTCGATGGCTCTGGGGGACCAGGAAAATACTTATCCCACTCCTGTTCGCGTAATGGCCGTGCTCGTGATCAACAATGGAGCTGACGGGGTCACCTGCAAAGTCCCTGGCGTCAGCTGAAGGCTGAATGACGGCATATCATAAGGAGCATCGTTTGGCTCAGGGTGGTCACCCGGCTGATCATCTCCGAAATCCTCAACAGGTGCCTCAATGCCCCCTTGCTGGGGACGTCCCCGCCGACCCCCACGACCTCGTGGGACACCCCTTTCTCTCGGGGCACGCCTTCCACGTCGACCACGTTCAGGCTCCACTGCTGGCCCATGATGGTACTGCTCTGGCGGCAGATAATCAGCCTCGTATCCTAAGCGCTCATCATCTCGGGCTCGCCTCAATTTTTGGGAAGCCAGATCTGTAACCTGCCGGCCATACTCGTGCATAGATGTCGCTCCCTCGCCGGTATGCTGTTGTATCTGCAGTCCCAACTAGTAGAATAGATGTAAGCCAATAGCCTGTACAACATGTAAAATAATAATTACGGAATGATAGGTTAACGTCATAAGTAAGTATAACAAATAACCTACCAGTGCCTCATACCTCCGGACATATGGAATGTACCGACCACCAGATTGATGAACGGGATTCCCGACGAAAAGTCAGGTCACGTAGCGATACCAGCCCATATACTCATGCTCAACATCTGTACGCTCACGTGGAGGGGGTGACGGAATCAAGTCATACCAACGGTCCCAAATCTCAATCGGCGCCTCTAGCCAGGGCACGTATGTCTGGTCAACCCTGGAACGATCATCCCGCTGATAATGTGTCCTAAGCCAAGCGGGCGGAGTAGGTACAAGCTGGGGTCGACCAAACTGGCGAAGGACTCGCTTGGTGGCATGATGCTCGACAATATCGAGACACATCAATGGGCGGAAGAGCTCCACATAACTCGGCCGCTCGAGCAATAATCGGGCAAACCAACTATTAGCTCGTCGTTGTATGGCCTCCATATGAACTATTAAGTAAAAACAAGAATCGTGAGTAAACACAACACATATAGCCGGGCCAAGTAAACTTAAGTATATATGTACCTGCGCGCTTTCAAGCAAATCCAACAAATCCCTGTAATAGGGGAGATGATGTCGATCCTCGACCTCACGTCCGTAGCCTCGCCTATCAACTCACCTCCTAGCTAAAGGGAGAAATGCTGGAGGTGGTGCATCCGTAGTGATGGGTGGTAGAGGTCGTTGGAACTGCAGGAACCGCTCCCACGCCCAAACCTAATATACATTGTGGACGTAAAATTTAAGGTATATTTTACTATGTTTGTTAAAATCATGAAAAGAATTAATTGTGTTTTCACCTGCAGCAGTGGCAAAAATCCGGCAACGTCTCGTTGGGTGCCCATGCACGCCCGGCACATCGGCCTATACATGTAACCTAGAACAGCTGCACCCCAGCTGTAATCAGGTAAATTATCTAGCCGCTCAAAATGATGAAGAAATCTCAAGCTGACTAGGCTTCCCGAAGTGTTTGGGAACAATACCCACCAAACATAAGCAGCATCAACAATCTCGTGTACTGGTCGATAAGAAGATCCGATGTATCATCCGCTATGTCCGCATCCATCACTTCCAGATGCTGCCGAACGGGCGTCAACTGCAAACGACTAGCCCCACTCAATGCAGTCTCCTCTTCTGGAGTGAGCCGCTGCAACATCTACAGGTAATTCAATCCCGTATATTCTCTAATAGCATGCGGCAAAGCTACATGTAATCCATCAACCGGCAACCTAAAAAGAACCTCCACATCTTGAAGCGTGATGGTAGCCTAGCCGATGGTAAATGAAATGTGTGCGTCTCTAGACGTCACCGCTCTATCATAGTTGTGATCTATGCCTAGTCGAACTGCAACTGGCCGATCTCTATGATCCTATAGAAACCCGTATCCTGAAGGCGTCTAACTATACGGGGATGGAGTGGGTGGGCCCTAATGAACTCCCACTTATCGTCTATCCATCTAGCGCGGAATGTCTGGGACAAACACTGCCCTCCCATATGTATGAAGACCTATGCTCGTCCTGTAGCAATAGTAGCTCTAGCGATGCAGCTCCGGGATGCACAGGCGGAACCTCCATGACGACTACTGTAAATTGACCAATATTAATTAAAGTATTTTTCGTTTTAATTGCTTAATATCTTTAAATATATTGCAATATCTTTAATATTAAAATTTATTCGATACTTTTACTATATTGTTAATTAGGTTGATGCATCATATATATTATAATTTCATATTTTATTCGTTGGTTTATCATTTTATATGTTAGTTTATTGTTTTATATGTTACTTTATTATTTTATATGTTAGTTTACTATCTTATATGTATGTTTTTGGAGAATGATTTTTTTTTTTTTGTGAATGAACTATTTTATATGTTTATTTATTATTTAATATGTTAGTTTCTTATTTTATATGTTAGTTTATATTTTATATGTTTGTTTCTTATTTTATATGTTAGTTTATTATTTTATATGTTTATTTGTAACTCACCTATTTTTGGCTATAATAAAATAAATAATTATTCATAACTATACAAGATTTAATTATTAAAAATTCTTATAACAACACTTAGTTTGACAAATATTGCTGTTTTCTAATGTTATTTCTTACGTTTGTTGACTAGAATTCGAGAGAGTTTGTGTTTGAACTATCAGTTTTTTTCAGATATTATTGGTTTTAACAGATAATTAAATGATTAATTTCAATAACTACAAATATACTACGCTAAAGGGCACTATGTTTTAATACGCTAAAAGGACACTACATTACAAATACGGGCACTATATTAAAATTACGGGCACAACTGTCACGACCCTAATCCCAACCCGGTCGTGATGGCGCCTCTCGTGAGGACAAGACCAGCCGACACACCTCCAATTCACTTTAAACAACTAAAACATTAACTACTAAGTCTTTAATCAGAAATAAAATCCCAAAATGAGCACTTAACAGTATAATTTGCGGAAAATAAAAACCAACACAGCCCAACATCGGGGTGTCACTAGTCATGAGCATCTACTAAGGTCCGAATACAACTAGAGTCAAAATGTACTAAATACGGTCTAATGAAATCGAGAGGGAGAAAAGCAGTGCTGCGAACGTCGGGCAGCTACCTTGCTAAACTCTGATGACTCTGCCTCTGAGCAACCAATACCCGCTACCGGGTTCAGCAATACCTGAATCTGCACACAAGGTGCAGGGAGTAATGTGAGTACTTCCAACTCAGTGAGTAATAAAAATAAATAAAAACTGAGTGATAGGAAATCACGAAGAGTACATCAACATGCTGTATAGAAGCAGTACAAAACCAGTAAGAAAGCAATAAAGCTGTGAAATCTCTTAAGCACCTTAGCTCAGTTTAAACTTCTACAAAAAAAATGGCTTTTCAATAGTTAAGCAATTGAATGCAAACAAGTAGAACAGATAAGCATGGAAGATCCGCCCCTCGGACACAATTACACAATTAAACAGGTAATGACAGGTAAATAAGAAAGATAAGTACATAAGGGTTCGCCCCTCGGGCACAATGTCAACAAATCCGCCCCTCAAGCAATATCTCAGAACAATACCAGCCCCTCGGGCATAATAATAGCAGAATCAGCCCCTCGGGCAATAACATAGGACAATACCAGCCCCTCGGGCTGTATCTCATATCACACTGGGTAGCCGCGCTCACTGGGGGTGTAGAAACTCCTGGAGGGGCCCCTTACGGCCCAAACGCAATATCAAGCCATCTCGTGGCATCATAAACAGACTCTCGGCCTCATATCAATATCAAGCCACCTCGTGGCGCACAATCTCAGGCCCTCGGCCTCATTATCATAATCAGTATATCACTGCTGCGGCGTGCAGCCCGACCCAAAAGTATCCTCACAACACAGGCCCTCGGCCTTACTCAGTCAGAATCTCATAAGCTCCTTGGGCATCAGTAAAATATGAAGCTCAGCTCAAATATCTTTGAAAATATCAATTAATGTGTTTATAACAGAATAACATAGCTGAGTTTTTTAAAATAGTGAAACTATAGAATGACTGAGCACAAGTATGAAATCAAACAGTGAGGAAAATATCATTAACAATCCCCTAAGGGTTCAAACAGTTGGCACGAAGCCCAAATATGGTATTTAGCCCAAAGTATAATAATATCAAACAATTAGCTGCCCATTATACAGAAAAATAGTCAGTCGGGATGGACTAAGTCACAATCCCCAACGGTGCACGACCCCACGCTCGTCATTTAGCGTGTGTTTCACCTCAATATAGCACGACGCTGTGCAATCCGGGGTTTCATACCCTCAGAACAGCATTTAAAATCATTACTCACCTCGAACTGGTCAAATCTCTAGCTCGCGATGCCTTTGCCCCTCGAATCGGCCTCCACTCGCGTCGAATCTATCCAAAATCAGAATGAGGACGTCAAAATATGCTAAGGGAACGAAGCCCAAGCGAAAATAATCAATAATTGACACAAATCCCGAAATTACCAAAACCCGACCCCCAGGCCCACGTCCCGGAATTCAATAATTTTTACATCAATATATTCCTCATCTCCCCACGAGTTCATACATATCAAATATCAAAAGTTCAGAAATCCGACCTCAAATGGTCCATCAAATCCTCAATCAAAAGTCTAAATTTCCAAGCCCTAGTTCTTCACCTTTTGGCTTAATTTCCATGATTTACTAGGTGGAATTCACATAATGATCGAGTTTTTAGTCCAAGAATCTTACCTTAAAGTGATTCCCCTTGAATCCCTCTTTAATCTCCTTCAAAAAGCTCCAAAAACGACCAACAATAGAAGAAATAAACCCCACCTTCACGGACAAAACGACCCTTGAAACATTCTGCCCAAGCCTAATTTCCTTCGTTGCGATCGTGGGAAAACCTTCGCGATCGCGAAGCACAAAAACTCAGCTCCCAAAAATTACTCAATGCGAACGCGAACAAGCCTATGCGAACGCAATGCTCCAGCTCCTAGCTCTATGCGATCGCGGACATGCTACCGCGTTCGCAATGAACAACTCCCATCCAAGACCCCTGGTCCACTTAACTCTATGCGAGTGCGACCACCTCCCCCGCGTTCGCGATCAACAACTTCACCACCTCTATACGATCGCAGCTCCTCCTTCGCGAATGCAAAGACCAAACTGGACTGCCCCTCAAATGCTTCTACGCGATCGCAGAAACCCTTACGCGATCCCAGAGAAGGAATCTCTGCAACAGCTGAACCTGCAATTCTGCAACTTCTCTAAGGCATGAAATGGCCCGATTGACCATCCGAAACTCACCCGAGGCCCCCGGGACCTCAACCAAAGGCACCAACATATCCTAAAACCTTATTCAAACTTGTACCAATCTTCAAAACACCTCAAACAGCATCAAATCACCCAAAACACATCGCATTCAAGCTTAAGTTTCTAAAATCTTCATAATTACGCTTTTGATCAAAAACCCAACCAAACCACGTCCGAATGACCTGAAATTTTGCACACACATCCCAAATGACACAACGGAACTACTGCAACTCTCGGAATTCCATTCTGACCCCTATATCAAAATCTCACCTATCAATCGGAAAACGCCAAAAACTCAATTTCGCCAATTCAAGCCTAAATCTACTCCGGACCTCCAAAACACATTCCGATCACGCTCCTAAGTCCCAAATCACCTAACGGAGCTAACCAAATCATAAAAATTCCAATCCGAGATCATATACTAACAAGTCAAATCTTGGTCAAACCTTTCAAATTTCAAGCTTCAAACTGAGAACTGTTCTTCCAAATTCATTCTGATCACCCTGAAAATCTAAAACCAACGATTTACATAAGTCATAATACACTACACGGGGCAAGTCATGCCCGAGAACTAATGAGCAAAGTGCAAAAGCGCAAAACGACCGGTCGGGTCGTTACATCCTCCACCATTTAAACATACGTTCATCCTCGAACGTGCCTAGACTTGTTCCAAAAGCTAACCAATCGCCGAATAACCTTACCACGCATATACCCGGGGGTGATCCCACGTCACCCTATATCACATAGGTCCGATAATACGATATAACTGAAATTTCACAATCCAACCTAGCCCTTAAACCTTAGAACCACATTTCCACTTCTGAAATCTTCAATACGATCAAAATCTCACATTTATATTGTGAATAAGTCCGAACAAGCTGTAACAAACCATATCTGTAACCTTAGGTGCAATTACATGATATACCACATAACTCAAACACTGGTAGCGATAACTTCTTATCACAGCATCTGCACACAACAACTGAATATTGATAGTAAACCTTTTATCAACTAAAGTCTCATTCCAACACTTTCATATACTGCCAGTGATAAATGGAACACGTAGAAAATCAATAACCATTCGTCAGATCAACCATTCATGAAGCCACTCCTCCTTTGGCAAGGACTCTAGCAAGTTTCTGAGCCAAACATCGACATTATCCTTCCAACATATAGAAGCCGAATCCGTTTGTATACATTCTAGATACCAACAACCTCATCTAATTCCAACACAACTACTCTGGTGACATGACACACCAATACAATCTAAAGCCATAACTCGTGCAATCCACGCACCAATAAGCAATAATCTGAACGTACTCAAATCATGAAAATGACTCAAATGAGAGAGTTGTACCACAAGCTCACCAGTACCACCACACCAAATGCTGAGAACCCGTCACACTTCGTAGAAACAAAACACACAGATCTAGCCCGAAGGATTATACCTCCACATAACTTTGCTGAAATGCGCGACCCTATCCAAACACTGGTCCACATGAAACACCTCAAGTCACCATGCCCAAAATCATCAACCAAGCGCAATTTGATGCCTAGCACCCAAAAGTGAATCACCATAACCATGGAGAAGCAAATGACGTAGTGCCACACCAGTCCGAAGGAACATATCCAATGTGCAACAAATCACGCAACACCCAAATACCCGTTTCATTCAAATTCCTCTATAAAGCCCAAATGAAACCGCAACATATGTGCATATAACCACCGAATCTCAACTTCTCGTAACACAGGAGAGTAACTCATAGATCACGAATAGGCTCAACACAATCGAATGGCACATCTCTCAACAATAGCAGTTCGGAGTAAACAATCTAACCATGTGCAGAACACACAGCCATGTTGGACCTACCAATGAACCCTAATTCAACTCTAGTCACCCACAATAGATAATTAACTCTTTGAAGGTTCACAATGACTGAATCATAGCACATACTACCCTCTGACCAACCTTAGCTATTTTCTCACAGTCCACAACCACAAAGCCATCTAATCACGGAAACTCTCAGTCTTCCAATCCATAAAGCACACGAATCACCATATTTGATCCCAGCTACACTGCCCGAACGTCTAACACACATCCGATACTCGATCATTCCACGAGGGATACTCCTATAATTCTTCTGTGCTACCAATCCAACTTGAATATCGACAGTCACTCCAATAAAAGAGTGCCACAATACTAATGAAGTATCCTTAATTCAAACACATTACCCTTTCTAAAATGTATACCATCATCAAACCACACCAATTAGTAACATCATTTACCTACTCATCTGAAACTGCCCGTGCTGCCTAAGAATTTATGACCTTCCTTTCAGAACTGAACCGTGACCCTACACATGCAGATCTCACCCTACACGACATACCGCGTATTCCATACTATCTTATGACAAATATGAGAACTTCATAATCGATTCCAATCCACAAGCAACTACGTACTCCCCTAGCCAAGAACTCTCCATTTGATCCCATCTAGGAGAAAATCACTATACATCCCATGCTCCTCATGCTAGAAGAAAATATACATCTCTAACCGTGGTAGAAATTATCAAGAACCTACGAATCCCCTTTTGCACAAAAATCCGAACCATCAGAACTGATTCCTTGTAATTCAACCAAGCTACACAAGCCATCAAAACCTAAGAGTATTGCCACGAAACACCTGTGGAAACCCACCGCTTCATAATCGCTCAAGAACCGATCATATCCATTACCATGCCAATCCGGCCTACTACCAAGCTATCCCATCTATCCGAGTTCCCTTCTGATTTCCTTTTGATTTACCTTCAACTTGATACTTTTTCTTGCTATAACACCACAATTCCTCAACCCAGACTCACCATACGAGACCCAAGCATAAAACCGCACCGTCAAAGGCTCATAAGCCGCTGAATACTCTCTTAAATATTCTCAAAAGGACCACATTCAAAATACCTACCCTGAAAGGACTTCCTGCGAATCCAAGGCCATTACCTTTACCTTCCTGATACTGTTATATAGAACCCCATAATGATATAGAAATACTACTAGTCTTGACACCTTCCAGTGCAACCTTAGTTTCTAGCAACACATACAACTTGGAAATCTCCAATTATTACATGTAAAATCTTGAACCCATTAGAACCATTCTCGAGAGTTATCCACTCTACTCAAACCGCAATTAGACTAATTAAATGAACCGAACAACCTGTGCCTCATTAGCACTCCGACACCGCAGAAGGTAACCTCAATTTAATGCAATCAAGCAACTTCCTATTCTATGCACTGCACACCCTTACCAATAACCACTCAAGACATTCCGTGATTCTCATACACCTATGAATCATAATATAACCTTTGTCAAAATTTTCCTTTACTCGGGCCATCCTCGGTCTTAATCTCCGTAAGCCATAACTGACTCACCAGCACGCCTCAACTGGAACCAACATAACACCTAACCGTGCAATCACCTAATCAATAGCAGACTCCCCCACTTGGCTCGAAGCCATAGACCAAAACACACACAATAACTCATGACGCATATACTCTATTGCTGCCATAACGCCATAGTGAGGTTAAACTCAATCCTTCATAAGCTCGTGAAACACAGACCATTTGGTACTTTAAATCTTCTGCAAATCTCGCATTCACTCTTGTAACAGTCAAGCCCACTCTCTTAAGCGGCCCAAATTTAAATTCCAACACATATATTTCACTTGTAAATGAGATCTTCTAACAGACAACATAAGGATCACACAATCTCAGAACACTTTGCAGGAGATAACCCACCTGCTTTGCCTCCAACTAACATTTCTGTATACCTTCCACCGTCATAAACATTACGCAGTCACTTAGTCTTCCTGAGTCTGAACTCATACCGCGACATGAAATTTACTTCACTCCCAACTAGGAAACATGAAAAGATTCTTCACACACCCATAACTCGGGGCTATACCTCAAATCAAGATGGAAATCAAGCACCTAATAGTTCTTCTATCCTCCAGCAGACCCTTCTCGTCGCTTCCAAATCATACGAATACATCTCGCAGTCATATCACACTCATCACGTAACTATCCAGTCATTACTTCCCTTAATAGAGACACAACAGCACATATAGGTCCAGAAACACGTGCTCACGCAATCAACAACTCAGGGCTCAAGCAATAGGTAAAATCCGGCCTCAAGTCTTCCAGACTGGCCCAACATCAACACACAGAGATCATATCTCGCCCCTCGATCAGGGAATCACAAGCCATCGATGCACATCTGATACTAAGCGCTCTTTCACGCATACGAATGCGTGGAAGGAATTCAAAGAGTTACATTTCAAGCTGAATCAAGGACGCACGATGAGAATTTCAAGAATATGGAGTTTTTCCTAAAGGTTCTGCAGCCTCTCGAGGATAAATACAGACGTCTCCGTACCGATCCGCGAGACTCTACTAAACCTACTCATGAATCGTGAGACCTATGTAACCTAGGCTCTGATACCAACTTGTCACGACCCTAAATCCGAATCCGGTCGTGATGGCGCGTCTCGTGAAGACAAGGCTAGCCGACACACCTCCAATTCACTTTAAACAACTAAAACATTAACTACTAAGTCTTTAATCAGAAATAAAATCCCAAAATGAGCATTTAACAGTATAATTTGCGGAAAGTAAAAACCAACACAGCCCGACATCGGGGTGTCACTAGTCATGAGCATCTACTAAGGTCCGAATACAACTAGAGTCAAAATGTACTAAATACGGTCTAATGAAATCGAGAGGGAGAAAAGCAGTGCTGCGAACGTCGGGCAGCTACCTTGCTAAACTCCGATGACTCTGCCTCTGAGAAACCAATACCCGCTACCGGGTTCAGCAATACCTGAATCTGCACACAAGGTGCAGGGAGTAACGTGAGTTCTTCCAACTCAATGAGTAATAAAAATAAATGAAGACTGAGTGATAGGAAATTACGAAGAGTATATCAACATGCTGCATAGAAGCAGTACAAAACCAGTAAGAAAGCAATGAAGCTGTGAAATCTCTTAAGCACCTTAGCTCAGTTTAAACTTCTTCAAAAAAAATGGCTTTTCAACAGTTAAGCAATTGAATGCAAGCAATTAGACCAGATAAGCATGGAAGATCCGCCCCTCGAGCACAATTACACAATTAAACAGGTACATGACAGGTAAATAAGAAAGATAAGTACATAAGGGTTCGCTCCTCGGGCACAATGTCAACAAATCCGCCCCTCAGACAATATCTCAGAACAATACCAGCCCCTCGGGCATAATAATAGCAGAATCAGCCCCTCGGGCAATAACATAGGACAATACCAGCCCCTCGGGCTGTATCTCATATCACAATGGGTACCCACGCTCACTGGGGGTCTACAGACTCCGGGAGGGACCCCTTACGGCCCAAGCGCAATAACAAGCCATCTCATGGCATAATCAATCTGGCCCTCGGCCTCACATAATAAACAGAATCATTACACCGGGTATCCGCGCTCACTGGGGGTGTACAAACTCCTGGAGGGGCCCCTTACGGCCCAAGCGCAATATCAAGCCATCTCGTGGCATCATAAACAGGCTCTCGGCCTCATATCAATATCAAGCCACCTCGTGGCGCACAATCTCAGGCCCTCGTCCTCATTATCATAATCAGTATATCACTGCTGCGGCGTGCAGCCCGACCCAAAAGTATCCTCACAATACAGGCCCTCGGCCTTACTCAGTCAGAATCTCATAAGCCCCTCGGGCATCAGTAAAGTATGAAGCTCAGCTCAAATATCTTTGAAAATATCAATTAATGTGTTTAAACGGAATAACATAGCTGAGTTTTTTAAAATAGTGAAAATATAGCATGACTGAGCACAGGTATGAAATCAAACAGTGAGGAAAATATCATTAACAGTCTCCTAAGGGTTCAAACAGTTGGCACGAAGCCCAAATATGACATTTAGCCCAAAGTATAATAATATCAAACAATTAGCTGCCCATTATACAGAAAAATAGTCAGTCGGGATGGACTAAGTCACAATCCCCAATGGTGCACGACCCCACGCTCGCCATCTAGCGTGTGTTTCACCTCAATATAGCACGACGCTGTGCAATTCGGGGTTTCATCATACCCACAGAACAACATTTAAAATCATTACTCACCTCGAACCGGTCAAATCTCTAGCTCGCGACGCCTTTGCCCCTCGAATCGGCCTCCACTCGCGTCGAATCTATCCAAAATCAGAACGAGGACGTCAAAATATGCTAAGGGAACGAAGCCCAAGCAAAAACAATCAATAATTCACACAAATCCGGAAATTACCAAAACCCGACCCCCGGGCCCACATCCCGGAATTCAATAATTTTTACATCAATATATTCCTCATCTCCCCACGAGTTCATACATATCAAATATCAAAAGTTCAGAAATCCGACCTCAAATGGTCCATCAAATCCTCAATCAAAAGTCTAAATTTCCAAGCCCTAGTTATTCACCTTTTGGCTTAATTTCCATGATTTACTAGGTGGAATTCACATAATGATCGAGTTTTTAGTCCAAGAATCTTACCTCAAAGTGATTCCCCTTGAATCCCTCTTTAATCTCCTTCAAAAAGCTCCAAAAATGACCAACAATAGAAGAAATAAACCCCACCTTCGCGGACAAAACGACCCTTGAAACATTCTGCCCAAGCCTAATTTCCTTCATCGCGATCGTGGGAAAACCTTCGCGATCGCGAAGCACAAAAACTCAGCTCCCAAAAATTACTCTATGCGAACGCGAACAAGCCTATGCGAACGCAATGCTCCAGCTCCTAGCTCTATGCGATCGCGGACATGCTACCGCGTTCGCAATGAACAACTCCCATCCAAGACCCCTGGTCCACTTAACTCTATGCGAGTGCGACCACCTCCCCCGCGTTCGCGATCAACAACTTCACCACCTCTATGCGATCGCAGCTCCTCCTTCGCGAACGCAAAGACCAAACTGGACTGCCCCTCAAATGCTTCTATGCGATCGCAGAGAAGGAATCTCTGCAACAGCTGAACCTGCAATTCTGCAACTTCTCTAAGGCATGAAATGGCCCGATTGACCATCCGAAACTCACCCGAGGCCCCCGGGACCTCAACCAAAGGCACCAACATATCCTAAAACCTTATTCAAACTTGTACTAATCTTCAAAACACCTCAAACAAAATCAAATCACCCAAAACACATCGCATTCAAGCTTAAGTTTCTAAAATCTTCATAATTACGCTTTTGATCAAAAACCCAACCAAACCATGTCCGAATGACCTGAAATTTTGCACACACATCCCAAATGACACAACGGAACTACTGCAACTCTCGGAATTCCATTCTGACCCCTATATCAAAATCTCACCTATCAACCGGAAAATGCCAAAAACTCAATTTCGCCAATTCAAGCCTAAATCTACTTCGGACCTCCAAAACACATTCCGATCACGCTCCTAAGTCCCAAATCACCTAACGGAGCTAACCAAATCATAAAAATTCCAATCCGAGATCATATACTAACAAGTCAAATCTTGGTCAAACCTTTCAAATTTCAAGCTTCAAACTGAGAACTGTTCTTCCAAATTCATTCTCATCACCCTGAAAATCCAAAACCAATGATTTACATAAGTCATAATACAATACACGGGGCAAGTCATGCCCGAGAACTAGCGAGCAAAGTGCAAAAGCCCAAAATGACCGGCCGGGTCGTTACAATAACATAACACTACAGGGAACTTGTCACGACCCGGCCACCACCGGGACCGTGGTACCGCCTAACATCACACTTGCTAGGCAAGCCAACGTTAGAGATTTATTAGAAAATTCCTTTATGTTTCAGTGATTAACAATAAGCAAGCTAAAGCAAGTCGAAATGAACGCGGAAGTAAATAAATAACAACTCTGATTATATACTATTACTACCCAGAATCCGGAGTTACAATTCACGAGCATTCTAAGATTTTACTACAAGTATTTGTCCAAAAGAAAATACAACTATTTGCGAAATAAGGAAAACAGTAAAGTATGGGGATAGAAGGGGACGACAGGGCTTGCGGACGCCAACATGACTACCTTGGGTCTCCAAGTAAGTGAATCCTACAACCAACCACTCGATCAGCCCGAACCTGCTCCAAAATCTGCACAGGAAGTGCAAAGTGCAATATCAGTATAATCGACCCCATGTACTTGTAAGTGCCGAGCCTAACCTCGACGAAGGAGTGACGAGGCTACAACAGGACAATCACAATATAACCTGTATACAGTATATAATAAAAACAGAAAGAGAGACAGGCTAAAATAGAGCAGTAACTTGTAAGAAATGAATACAGTCCTCGAAGCATATCATCAGTGATCAGCTACTACCAATCATTAAGTGCAATTTAAGACTACCGTACAGCTAACACAGTCAAGGAAAAGTATAAACATATAGGTTGTTGCGGCGTGCAACCTGATTGCACTGTACATGTCATATTCCTCCCTTATTTCCTCTTATTAACATGAACAGCAGAGTATAAGTAAAAGTGTTGCGGCGTGCAACCCGATCCCACCATATCACAATAATCACAATCACAATTCACCCTTATTTCACCACAATCCACCCTTATTACAGCTGTTGCGGCACGCAACCCGATCCCACCATATCAATATCAATTATTCAGCAAGTACAGAAATGTCACAATTCAAATCACATGACCCTTCACAAGGCTTAACTTCGAACCCGAACAATTAGGAAGCTTATCCACTATGAGACTTTACACAAGTAATACTACTCAGCGAGACCAATCAAGAATATACCTTGATAGTACCGATAACCAGCTTAAGCAAATAATAGGAGACAACGAAGCTACGAAATAACTAATACCTTCAACAAAGAGAAGCAAAGTCTAACAAGTAGCAGTTAAGCATGGGAATACAAGTAAATCATGTAGCATTTAAGGCGGGAAAAGACAATATAAGAAGAACGAGAAGGAAACAGGCAAAACAGATAAATTGGCGGCGCATAGGTACTCGTCACCTCACCTATACTCCGCTCACATGGATTTCATATAGCAAATAAGTCAAGGGTTCCCAATCCATCGAGTCAAAGTTAGACACGACACTTACTTTGCTCCACGGGCTACTCAAGGCTCAATTACCGCTTTTCCTCTAGTATTCACCTCCAAACCACTCGTATCTAGTCACAATTAACTCAATAACATCAATTATTGCTAAAGGAATCATCTATAATGCATAATTTAAATTTCCCAAATTTTTCCCAAAAAGTCAAAAATCGACCCCGGACCCGCTTGGTCGAACCCGAGGTTCCGACCAAAATCCATTTACTCATTGACCACCGAGCCTGGATATATAATAGGTTTTGGAATTCGACCTTAATTCGAGGCCAAAATTCCAATTTTACAAAATTCCTAATTCTACCCAAACTCCCAATTTCCACAATGAAAATCCTAGATTTTAGGTTGAAAATTCAAGTAATTTAATGGGTAATTGAAAGAAAGTGGTTTAAAATCACTTCCCAACACTTTGAGGAAGAAATTAGCTTGGGAGAATCGCCTCTAGGCCGTCTAGCTTTTGAAAATTTGAAAGAATGGCTGAAGTCCCATAATGAGGCTGTTTAATAGCCGGGCGACAGTGTTCATCGCGTTTGCGAGGACACTGTTGTGTTCGCGAAGAGCAGATCTTGTGAAGCTTTCGCGATCGCGAGTCCCATATTGCGTTTGCGAAGGTTACTCCCCCCTGGCCTTTGCGTTCGCGAGCCCTTGCTCGCGATGAAGGAACGACTAACCCCTCCCCCAGGTCCCATATGCTTCGCGTTTGCGATGAGCCGGTCATGTTCGTGAAGGGTAAAGCCCCCATCACTCCGCGTTCATGACCAAGCCTTTGCGTTCACGAAGAGGAAAAACTCACCCTGACCAGCTTACCCTTCGCGTTCGCGAGAGTGCCTTCGCGAACGCGAAGGAGATCACACCAGAATAGCTGCTGCAGCAAAAATACCAGATATTCTAAGTTCAAAACATCCTGTAGCCTACCCGAAACTCACCCGAGCCCTCGGGGCTCCAAACCAAACATGCACACGAGTCCTAAAACATCATACGAACTTGCTCGAGCGATCAAATTGCCAAAATAACACCTAGAATTACGAATTGAATACCAAATCGAATGAAATTTTCAAGAAAGCTTTAAAACTTCTAACTTCACAACCGGACGTCTGAATCACGTCAAACCAATTTCGTTTCTCACCAAATTTCACAGATAAGTTATAAATATTATCTTGGACTTGTACCAGACTCCGGAACCAAAATACGGACCCGGTATCAACAAGGCCAAACTTCAATCAATTCTTTAAAACTATTAGGTTTTCAGACTTTTAATTTTCAATAAAAATTCATAACTAGAGCTAGGGACCTTGGAATTCGATATCGGGCATACGCCCAGGTCCCGCATTTCAATACGGACCCACCGGGACCGTCAAAATACGGATCCGGGGTTTGTTTACTCAAAACATTGACCAAAGTCAACTAAAATCAACTTTTAAGGCAAATATTCTTGTTTTCATCAACTTTCAACATAAAAGCTTTACGAAAACACGCCCGGACTGCGCAAGCAAATCGAGAAGGGTAAAAAATGATATTTTTAAGGCTTAATAGAGCATAATCGAGTTCTAAAACATAAGATGACCTTTTGGATCATCACAGAATTAAACAACATTAAAGTTACATATTATTATATGTACAACAATAACATCTAAATAAGATTAATTTTTCCTAAAATAATAATTTATCTATTTTATTAATCTTTTAGGACATAAATAATCTAATCCGGATAAAAAATAAATTAATTTAATCACAAAACAATCATGAAAATACACATACCACAGTAAAAAAAATAACTAATTTATATTTTTTATAACAACTAATAACAATTTCTCTATTTTACTAATTGTTTTAACACACTAATAATATAATTCGGATAATGTTGGCCAAGAACAGGTGAAGTTTTGAAGAATGACAAATGAACTCAGTCATGGACGAGGTCCATCGTGTGAAGCCCAGTCATGATATCAACCTATACATATGAGATGCACGTGAAGGAGATACGTCCTACTGATCAAGCAGCAATATCTCCTGATCTGATCGAAAATGTTGCATATTGGATAAGGGGAGAAAGTCTCCTTATATGAAGAGAACACAATCCGGATAAAGATAGTGTTGGAGTTTGAGATCTTCAATGACTCAACTACGATAGAAGATCAGCAATTGAGTCTCAATCAAACTCTGATTACTAACCTATTAAAAGACAGTGATTGTTCTCTTTTACAGGTATTGCACATACGCAGAAGTTAAACTAAATTGAAAGCACAAGAGCAAGGCGATTTTGCAAGCAATTTATGTGAGATTTGAGTGTGCACTCCTGAAGCTACTTGAACGAGATAGAAGAATCAGTTCCATTGTGTCTTTATTTTATTCTAGTTCAATTGTAGTAGGTGGTTTAAAATTGTACCTTTCAGCTTTCATAGAAGCAATTGTATTAAGTACTTAGAGTGTTCAAGTTATAAGCTAACTTGAAGTTTGTCGCAACAGTTGAGGCTGTGTACTACAACGAGATTAGAGTTAATCCTTAGGTTTACAAAGAGTTTTTGTAAATGCTGTTTTGGCTCAGTGATATTAGTGGAAGTTTGGGAAAATCCTACTGAGTAGTAGGTCGTGGTTTTTTTACCTTTTGAGCCGGGTGTTTTCCACGTAAAAATCTCTGTGTTCTTTATTTTATGTACTTATTATTCAACAAACAGTAGTAGTTAGTACACCTAGAAGAACCAGGTTCTTCTAGAGCGAAAATTGGGTACCACACAAATCACCCCCCTCTTGTGTGGTATTAACGTTTAGAACATCAATTGGTATCAGAGCAGGTTATCCTTGAAGAGGCTAACACCTTAGGAAAAGATCAACATGAGTGCACCACCTGGGAACTGGGAAGGGAAATCCACTGCTAGGCCTCCACTCTTCAATGGTCAGTACTATTCCTGGTGGAAGAACAGGATGAGAGACCATATCATAGGAGAGGACTATGAATTCTGGGACATAGTCACTGATGGTCCTTTGGAAACTACAAAGAAGAATGAGGAAGGAGTGGATGTGCCAAAGACAAGAGCTGACTGCACTGCTGAAGATTTGAAGAAATGGGAGAAGAATGCCACGGCCAAGAAATGGCTTGTGTGTGGACTAGGTCCAGATGAGTACAGTAGAATTCAAAGTTGTACCACTGCTAAGGAAATCTGGGACACTTTGCAAGTGGCTCATGAAGGAACACCTCAAGTGAAGAGGTCCAGAGGAACACTGCTGTATTCTCAATATGAGAATTTCACCATGAAGGAAGGAGAAACCATCCAAGAGATATATACAAGGTTCACCACACTGACAAATGAACTTAAGTCTCTTGGAAGGATTATCCTTGAAGAAGACAAAGTTGAGAAGATTTTAACAAGGGTTTTGCTAGTCTCTTGGGAAAGAAAAATCACTTCTATTCAGGAATCAAAGAATATTGCTACCCTCAAGCTGATGAACTAATAGGAAACATTACTGCCTATGAACTGAGAAGGCAAACCATGAAAATGGATGCACCCAAGAAGGAAAGAAGTCTGGCACTTAGAATTGCTGAAGGTTTAAATCTGGAGGATGAGGAAATGGCTAGGATCACAAGAGATCTCAAAAAGTACCTGATGAGAGGAAAGGGTTCTTCAAGAGGTACAACCTTCAACAAACCAAGGGCTCCTGAGAAACAGACCAATGAGGGTTGCTACAAATGTGGTAAGACTGATCACATGATCAAGAATTGTCCTCAATGGGAAATTGAGTGGAAGAAGGAAAGGGCTGAACGAAGGAACGGGAAGAAAGAACAGGTTCAACCAAAAAGGAACAAAGGATCAACAAAGGCTATGGTTTCTCCTGGGGAGAAACATCAGATGAGGACTCAAAAGATGAAGCTGGAGATGAACAAGCACTTATGGTCATCAGAGAATCAGATGATGAACAAGAGGTAAGTATTCCTCATCTCAAAGACAAGATTAAATTCCTGTCTAAAGAAAGGTTGTCTGAGCTACTGCTAGACTTCATTGATGAGTCTGAGATAATTAACAATGAGAAGGAAGAACTGTCTAGGGAAAGTGTGATCCTAAAAGCCAAGTGCAAAAATCTAGAGTCTAGCGCTAATGAGAGTGAAAGTAAAAAGGCTGAGTTGAAGAACCAGGTTCTTGAACTTGACACTAGTGTCCTAGAACTTAGGTCTGAGAACTTAAAACTGAAATTAGGAACAGGAAAGAAGAAAGCTGATCACACATATCTCACCCTAGAAGAAAACTTAGGAAAAATGAAGGATGAGCTGTACAGGAAGGATGAGCAGATAAGAGTATTAAAAGAAGATATAGGGAAAGTAAAACATGAACTAGACAGAACTTGCAAATGGAACAAGGCTTCTAATGCACTCTCCTGGCTACAAGAACATCACAGTAGCAACAAAAGAGGACTTGGCTATGGGACTCAAGCACCTAAGTGGGATCCTAAAAGCAAGTACCTCACTCTTCCTGAGAACAAAATCTGCACACACTGTGGCAAGACTGGCCATTACAAAAATGAATGTAATGCAAAAGAAAAG
The DNA here is from genome assembly GCF_001879085.1 of Nicotiana attenuata. Classification (NCBI taxonomy): domain Eukaryota; kingdom Viridiplantae; phylum Streptophyta; class Magnoliopsida; order Solanales; family Solanaceae; genus Nicotiana; species Nicotiana attenuata. The sequence goes on from NW_017670820.1 coordinate 194,284, forward strand.
GCCAGTCAAAAGAACAAAGCTTTTGTTCAAGAAAAAAATAGGCTGCCTGGGTTGGAATCTGATTTATCCCTTTGCCTATAGAAAGGGACCCAAGCTAGTTTGGGTTCCTAAGACTAACCCCTGATTTCTTTTTGCAGGTCCAAGTGAAGGGAAGTAGCCAAATATGGTACATGGATAGTGGCTGCTCAAAACATATGACTGGAAGCAAGAACCAGTTCCTTTCACTTGAGGACTTAAAGGGAGGTAATGTCTCCTTTGGAAATGGGAAGAAAGGTGAGATTATTGGGGTTGGAAAGGTAGGTAAGACAGACTCTCACTCCATTGAGAATGTCTACTTGATAGATGGCTTGAAATACAGCCTGATCAGTGTGTCACAACTGTGTGACAGAGGTAACCTTGTAGCATTCACCTCTACTAAATGCTTTGTGATTAACCTTACCACTGACAAGATTGTTTTGCAGGGAAAAAGAGTTAACAATATTTACATTGTAGATTTGTCTACTCTTTCAGAAAATGAACTAACCTGCCTAAATGTGCTGGATAATGATTCCCTCCTGTGGCACAAAAGACTTGGTCATGCCAGTCTGAATCAGCTAAACAAATTAGTCTCTAAGGACTTGGTGATAGGGTTACCTAACATCAAGTTCAAGGAAGACAAAGTTTGTGAGGCCTGTGCAAGGGGGAAGCAGGTAAGATCATCCTTCAAAAGCAAGAAAATGGTAAGCACAACCAAGTCGTTGGAACTGGTCCATATGGATCTCTGTGGTCCAATGAGAACCATGAGCAGAGGTGGAAAGAAATATGTAATGGTACTTGTTGATGATTATTCTAGATTTACCTGGGTACTATTTCTAACATCTAAAGATGAAGCATTTGACATGTTTACTGCCTTTGTTAGAAAAACTCAGAAACAATTAGGAAATCAACTTGCATCCATTAGGTCTGATCATGGAACTGAATTTGAAAATCCTAAGTTTGCTGAATTCTGTGATGAAAATGGTATAGATCATAACTTCTCTGCCCCTAGGACTCCTCAACAAAATGGAGTAGTTGAAAGAAAGAACAGGACTCTTGAAGACATAGCTAGGACTGTGCTTCTTTCTAGTAAGTTGCCCCATAGCTTCTGGGCAGAGGCTGTAAACACTGCATGTTACATTATCAATAGATGCATGACTAGACCTCTTGTAGAGAAGACTCCCTATGAGTTACTTAAAGGGAGAAAACCAAATATATCCCATCTTAGGGCATTTGGATGTAAGTGCTTTATGCACAATAATGGAAAAGACTCCCTAGGTAAGTTTGATCCCAGAAGTGATGAGGGAGTATTCTTGGGATATTCTTCACATAGCAAAGCATATAAAGTGTTCAATAAAAGAACTTTGTGTGTAGAAGAAAGTGTGCATGTAGTATTTGATGAAACTAACATTCTTTCTGAGAGACAGGAACATGAAGATGAAGCCATTGGATTAGTAAAGGATTTGACTGAAGCCTCAGCACAAGTCAAAGTGGCACCAAAAGAAGAAAGAACAGGTTCTTCTATTCTGGGCAACCTGACAGGGGGAACTAATCAAAGAGGAATTCAAATAAATCCCCTAAAAGACTCACCCTATTGAGAACATTATCACTGATCCAACATCAGGAGTCAAAACTAGATCACAATTAAAGAATCTGTGTGCTTTTGATGCTTTTTTATCTCTTATTGAACCTAAAAATGTTGTTGAGGCTTTGCAGGATGCAGATTGGGTCAATGCAATGCAAGATGAACTCAATCAGTTTGAGAGAAGTCAAGTTTTGCATCTAGTTCCAATACCCAAGGATAGATCAGTTATTGGTACAAAATAGGTCTTTAGAAACAAACTTGATGAAGATGGAATAGTTACAAGAAACAAGGCAAGATTGGTGGTCCAAGGTTATAGCCAAGAGGAGGGCATAGATTATGATGAGACTTTTGCTCCAGTTGCCAGACTAGAGGCAATCAGACTCCTCATAGCTTTTGCAGCACATATGGAATTCACTCTTCATCTGATGGATATCAAAAGTGCCTTCCTGAATGGCTACCTGAAAGAAGAAGTGTTTGTGAAACAACCTCCAGGGTTTGAGAGCAAGGAATGTCCTGAACATGTGTACAAGTTAGACAAGGCTCTCTATGGACTCAAGCAGGCCCCAAGAGAATGGTATGAACGACTGTCCAAATTTCTGCTTGAACATGGTTACAAAAGAGGTAAAATTGATAGTACCTTATTCTTAAGGGAAAAAGGTAAGGATCTCTTTGTGGTACAAATATATGTTGATGACATAATCTTTGGGGCCACCACTGATAAGCTAAGTAAGGACTTTGCAAAACTAATGGGGAGTGAGTTTGAAATGAGTATGATGGGTGAGCTTAACTTCTTCTTAGGCTTGCAGATCAAACAAAGTCCTAATGGAACCATGATCCATTAGCAGAAGTATGCAAATGAGCTTATCAAAAAGTTTAAAATGGAAAAATCAAAAGAAATAGACACACCCATTGCAACTGCCACTAAATTAGACATTGATGAACCTGGTTCATCAGTTGATCAAAAGTTGTACAGGGGTATGATTGGTTCACTCTGTATCTTACTGCCAGCAGACCTGACATTGTTTTCAGTGTAGGGCTTCGTGCTCGTTTTCAGGCCAATCCAAAAGAGTCTCACTTGACTGCTGTCAAGAGGATACTAAGATATCTGAAAGACACCACTGATCTGTGTTTCCTAGTGGATAGGAAGAGCACCTCAGGTATGGCACACTTCCTTGGTTCATGTCTTGTGTCATGGGATACTAAGAAGCAAAATTCAGTGGCCTTATCCACTGCTGAGGCTGAATATGTTGTTGCTGCATCTTGTTGTGCCCAATTGCTATGGATCAAACAGCAGTTGGTAGATTTTAGAATTGATGTTGGTTGCATTCCTATATTCTGCGATAACACTAGTGCTATAAGTATGACAAAGAACCCTATTCATCATAAGACGACTAAGCACATAGATGTTAGACACCACTTCTTGAGAGATAACTATGAGAAAGGAATGATCTCTATAGAATTTTGTGCTACTAATAAACAAATTGCTGACATGCATAGTAAAGCACTGAGTAGAGAAAACTTTGATAGGAACAGGTTGGAACTAGGGATGATTAAGATCACCTAATAGGTCCAGTTCAGAATGCACAATGGAAAAAAAATTGAAAAATGAACAAAAAACTTTTTTTGGCTAGGAATTCTGAACTTCTTACTCAGCTTCATACTTTAATTAGTATACTCCTGTGACATGTGTTTATATGACTCACTGATCTCTTACAAAATTTTCTCTATTATGGCATTTGAGGCATGTTCAAGAGAGTTCTAAATGAAGAACTTAGTTCATCAGTATGGGCTCATATGAAAGCTCAGGTATGTTTTCTATACTCTGCACAATTAGAAAGATTAACGTTTCAATCATGAGCAGAAGTCCTATACTTGTCAAATTCCTAGAAAATTCTATCCGTTGGCATTGAGCCAATTCCGTCCATCTAGAACTCTAAACCGTAATTTTTGCCAAATATCTAGGGAAGCCAAATCGATCATTTTTATATTCTGAAATTTCAGTTTGATTAGACTCCTATTTGACCCCTGCAAAAAGTTGTCGTTACTGATTAAATGTCTAAATCTCTTTAAATACACACCATCTCCCCGCCCTCATCATAATTCCAAAACCGCCAAAGACTCTTCTTCACTTCCAATTGCCCTCTTCTCCAAAACTCCCAAATTCTCTCAAGAAATCAACAATCATGTCTAACCCACAAGAAAATCCTGGAACTCCTCCACCACCATCTCCTTCAAATTCATCCTCATCTACTCCCCCCAGTGTATCTCCAAAACCTAGACTACGAAGGCAGAAAATGCTTGCTCGAAAGACTGTAGCATCTGGGGCTTTGAGAAAGGTTTTAAACGAAAGGTTGAAAGCAAGCCAAATGAAGCAAAGCAAAACTCCAAATTCAGACTCCAGCTCTGAGTCAAATCATATCAATCAGTTACTGAGGGGGAAGGACATGGGTCTTCTAACTCTGAGAAGACTCAAGAATCCCCTACTGAGGTAAGTTCATCTGTGAGTGAAAACTTAGAGACTAGGTTTGTTTTGGTTGATCCTATTAGGGATGTTGAAGTGCCTGAGATACGTAGGAGTGGAGGTAAAAAGAATCTTAAAAAAGAAAATGAGAGAAAGGGTGCATGTGGTGAAGAGAGGGGAAATGGGAAGGGAGCAGTTCTTGCTATATGTGGAGTTGCACAAGAGAGGTTAGAAGAGAGTGGCATGAAGTCAGGGGAAATGGTTCTGGGGAAGCTGCTGAGGGGTTGGTTCATCTGAGCAAGCAAAGAGATGAACCTGTTTCATCTACTGAAGAAACCTTGGCTGATCTACTGAAAAAGGTTGGGGCAAGCTATGACCCAAAGAAACGCAGAGCTTCCACAGCAAAAGCCCCAACTGTTCCCAAGCCTTCCAAGAAAAGAAAAGCTTCATCCAACACCTACTGCCTCTTCAGTGCCTAGGGGTAGAGCCACAAGAAGCAGGGTAAAACAGAGTGAAACTGATCTACAAAAAGCCTTAGAAGAAAGTGAGAAAAAGAAAATGGATAAGGGAAAATGAAAGATTGCAGAATCCTCAGAGGTTGTTGAGGAGAGGAGATGGAATTGGTCCATCAAGAAAGGGATACAACAGTGGAGGTTTCTACACCCAAGCCTAAAAAGCCCAAGACTTTATCCAAGAAGTCTTCTTCTGCACCTGTGTCTGCTGAACCCACACTGGCCAAGAGGACAAGATCTGCAGTGAAAGCTAAACAAACAAAAGTTTTAGATGATGATGACTGGAGTGGAGAAGAAGAAGATAATGAATCTGAGAAGGAGCAGGACAGGTTTGCCATGTTTGGCCAAAGGAAAATTTTAAAAGGTAATTGTTGAAGGACCTGGTGGAACCAGGGATAATGAGATTGGTAGATTCTTTAGCTGCTCAGGGATGGAAGGACATGGTCCTTCAGATGGATGGTAGGCTAGCCAGAAATGAGCTGATTGAATTTATGGCAAATGTTGTTGTTAAGGATGGAGTTGTTAGTAGCCTGGTGAAGGGAGTTCAAGTGCAGTTTGATGTGGTGAAACTGGGAGAGATTCTGGACGTACCCTATGAAGGGTTTGATGACTATACTAGGCAGAGGTGGCCATGTCTGGACTCCCTCCCTACTGCCCTTGAAATCACCAAGAGGTTCTGTGATTCAGAGGAAGTGAATGAAGCCAGGGCTGTGCAGAAAAGTGAGATGAGGCCTGAGCACAGGTTGTATTTGAGTTTGTCAACAACTACTTATTGCCTAGACAGGAGAGAAGGCACACTGCTAACTACATGGACCTGGTTCTTATAGAGTGCCTGGAGAGAGGAAAGCAAATCAACTGGCCTGCCCTCATTGTCAAATTGCTAGACAGGGTCATAAATGGCTCCAAGGCTCATGCTACTCCATATGGCTTCATACTGACCACATATCTGGGCAGGCTAAATGTGCCTCTGAAGAAATGGGAAATGGCCTCGAGCAAGGAACACTTTGGCATCAAAACTCTTCTTGCGTGTGACTATCCAGTCCATGCCATCCCAGTTGAACCTGGTTCATCTCTGAAGACACCCATCAACAGCAAAGTTAGGACTTTGGTTTAGGAATGTGCAGCTAAGGATGCTGAAATTGCTTGGCTCAAGGCTCGTGTGGTTGAAGTGGAAACTGAGAGGGTTGGTCTTAGAATTGAGCTTGCCAAAGAAAAGGAGAAGAATGATGGAATTCTTCAGAACATGCTGAATCTTCTCCAAACTCAACCCTCCAGTTCCTCCAAACCTTAGGACTCCTAGCAATTGTCTCCTAAACTTGTCTAGTACCCCCAGTGACCCAGATTAGGGATTTTTCTGTTTTTTTGCTCATGGTTGAATGTTTTTCTTTCTTTTTGTGGATTGTTGGTGGCAACATATCTCTATCAATGACAACTGCCATTTTCTCTTGTTCAATGATTATTCTGACCTTGATAGTTTAAATATGTTTGTTAGATTACNTACTTAAACACATATACGACTCGTACGGCGCCGAACCAAATATGGGCCCGATACCAACACGTTCTAATCAATTTTCATTTCCATTTTCCTTAATAATTTCAGAAAAACAATTTTACTCAAAAATTCATTTCTCGGGCTTGGGACCTCGGAATTCGATTCCGGGCATACGCCCGAGTCCCATATTTTTCTACGGACCCTCGGGACCGTCAAAACACGTGTCCGGGTCCGTTTACCCAAAATGTTGACCGAAGTCAAATTTATTCAATTTAATATCAAAATTTAGCATTTTTCACGGAATTTCACATTTAGGCTTTCCGGCTACGCTCTCGGATTGCGCACGCAAATCGAGGCAACTAAAAATAAGGTTTTCAAGGCCTTGGAAGCACGGAATAAATAGGAAAACAGGTGATGACCCTTTGGGTCGTCACATTCTCCACCTCTAAAACAACCGTTCGTCCTCGAACGGACAAAAGAAAGAAGTACCTGGGTCGGGGAAAAGATGGGGATAACGGCTCCGCATATCAGACTCGGTCTCCCAGGTCGATGCCTTAGGAGGCTGACCTCTCCACTGAACACGAACAGAAGGAAAACTCTTGGATCTCAACTGACGAACCTGCCGGTCCAGAATAGCTACCGGCTCCTCCTCATAGGACATATCCCTGTCCAACTGGACAGTGCTGAAGTCTAACACGTGAGCTGGATCATCGTGATACCTCCAAAGCATGGATACATGAAAAACTGGATGCACGACTGATAGGCTAGGCGGCAATGCAAGTCTGTAAGCCACCTCTCCTACTCGATCAAGAATCTCAAACGGACCAATGAACCTAGGGCTAAGCTTGTCCTTCTTCCCAAATCTTATCACGCCCTTCATAGGCGACACTCGGAGCAATACCCCTCACCAACCATGAAAGCTACATCTCGAACCTTACGATCTGCATAGCTCTTCTGCCTGGACTGAGCCGAACGAAGCCTATCCTGAATGATCTTGACCTTGTCCAAGGCCTCCTGAACCAAATTCGTACCTATCAACCGAGCCTCTCCCGGCTCAAACCACCCAACCGGAGACCGACACTGCCTACCATATAAAGCCTCATAAGAAGCCATCTGGATGCTCGACTGGTAGTTGTTGTTTTAGGCAAACTCCGCAAGAACTGATCCCACGAACCTCCAAAGTCAATAACACAAGCTCGAAGCATATCCTCTAGAATCTGAATAGTCCGCTCGGACTGACCGTCCGTCTGGGGATGAAATGCTGTGCTCAACTCAACCCGTGTGCCCAACTCTTGCTGAACTTCTCTCCAGAAGCGTGAGGTAAACTGCGTACCCCGTTCCGAAATGATAGATGCCGGCACACCATGAAGGCGGACAATCTCCCGGATATAAATCTCAGCTAATCTCTCGGATGATTAGGAGACTGCCACCGGAATGAAATGCGCTGACTTGGTCAGCCTATCCATAATGACCAAAACTGCATCGAACTTCTTCCGAGTCAACGGAAATCCGGTAACAAAATCCATAGTGATCCTCTCCCACTTCCACTCGGGAAGCTCAATCCTCTGAAACAAACCACCAGGCCTCTGATGCTCGTACTTAACCTGCTGACAATTCAAACACCGTGCCACATATTCTACGATATCCTTCTTCATTCTACGCCACCAATAATTCTGCCGCAAATCTTGATACATCTTCGCGGCGCCCGGATGAATAGAGTACCTGGAATTATGGGCCTCCTCCAAAATCAACTCTCGAAGCCCATCCACATTGGGCACACAAACTCGCCCCTGCAATCTCAAAACTCCATCCGCATCTAAGGTAACCTGCTTGGCACCTCCTCGCTGCACCGTGTCTCTAAGGACACACAAATGGGGATCATCAAACTGCCGATCACGGATACGCTCCAATAATGAAGAACGAGCGACCGTGCAAGCTAACACACGACTGGGCTCAGAAACATCCAGTCTCACGAACTGATTGGCTAAAGCCTGAACATCCAAAGCAAGCGGCCTCTGACTGACCGGAATATAAGCAAGACTGCCCATACTGGCTGACTTCCTACTCAAAGCATCGGCCACTACATTGGCCTTCCCCGGATGATAAAGAATGGTGACATCATAATCCTTCAACAACTCCAACCACCTCTTCTGCCTCAAATTCAACTCCTTTTGCTTGAACAAGTACTGAAGACTCTTGTGATCAGTGAACACCTCACACGCCACGCCATACAAATAATGCCTCCAAATCTTCAATGCGTGAACTATGGCTGCCAACTCCAAATCATGCACTGGATAGTTCTTCTCATGAATCTTCAACTGCCTCGAAGCACAGGCAATAACCTTGCCATCCTGCATCAACACTGCTCCAAGCCCAATACGGGAAGCATCGCAATAAACTGTATAAGGCCCTGATCCTGTGGGCAAAACCAACACCGGTGCCATAGTCAGAGCTGTCTTGAGCTTCTGAAAGCTCGCCTCACACTCATCTGACCATCTGAACTGGGCACCCTTGTGGGTCAATCCGGTCACCGGGGCTGCAATAGATGGAAAAAAAACCCTCCACGAACCGTCTGTAGTAGCCTGCCAACCCCAAGAAACTCCAAATCTCTATAGCTGATGCTGGTCTAGGCCAGTTCTTGACTGCCTCTATCTTCTTTGGGTCCACCTGAATACCCTCAGCTGATACAACATGACCCAGAAATGCAACTAGAATTCACACTTCGAGAACTTCGCATATAACTGATTATCCCTCAGAGTCTGAAGAGCCACTCTAAGGTGCTGCTCGTGCTCCTCCTAGCTGCGGGAGTATATCAATATATCATCAATGAACACTATCACGAATGAATCCAAACAAGGCCTGAACACTCGGCTCAACAAGTCCATGAAAGCTGCTGGGGCATTTGTCAACCCAAATGACATAACCAAGAACTCATAATGCCCATACCGAGTGCGGAAGGTTGTCTTAGGGACATCGGATGCCCTAATCCTCAACTGATGGTAACCAGATCGCAAGTCAATCTTGGAAAATACCCTGGCACCCTGAAGCTGGTCGAACAAATCATCAATCCTCGGTAGTGGATACTTATTCTTGACCGTTACTTTGTTCAATTGCCGGTAATCAATACACATTCTCATTGACCCATCCTTCTTCTTGACAAATAATACCGGCGCACCCCAAGGTGAGACACTGGGCCTAATGAAACCCTTCTCAAGCAAATCCTGCAACTGTTCTTTCAACTCCGGCGGGGCCATACGATATGGCGAAATAGAAATGGGCTGAGTGCCCGGAGCTTGATCGATGCAGAAATCAATATCCCCGTCGGGTGGCATACCCGGCAGGTCTGAAGGAAAAACATCAAGGAAATCACGAACAACGGGCACAGAATCGATAGAGGGAACCTCAGCACTGGAATCCCGAACATAAGCTAAATAAGCCAAACACCCCTTCTCGACCATACGTCCAGCCTTCACATACGATATGACACTGCGGGTAGAATGACCTGGAGTCCCTCTCCACTCTAAGCGAGGCATACCCGGTAAAGCTAAGGTCACCGTCTTGGCATGGCAGTCCAAGATAGCGTGATAGGGTGATAACCGGTCCATCCCCAATATAATATCAAAGTCGACCATATCTAAAAGCAACAGATCTACACGAGTCTCCAAACCCCCAATCACCACAACACAAGAGCGATGGACTCGATCGACCACGATGGAATCACCCACCGGTGTAGACACATAAACAAGAATACCCAATGCATCACTAGGCATGATCAAATACGGGGCAAAATAGGATGACACATACGAATACGTAGACCCCGGATCGAACAACACTGAAGCATCTCTATCACAAACCAGAACCGTACCTGTAATAACCGCATCTGAAGCCTCTGCCTCGGGCCTAGCCTGAAGAGCATAACATCGGGGCTGGGCCCCACCACCCTGAACCATATCTCTAGGTCGATCTGCTGCTGGATGGCCTCCACCCCTGGCGGTCTGAGCTCCACCTCTATGACCTCTACCTCCACCTCTAGTACCTCTACCCCCGCCTCTAGCTGGCTGGGCTGGCTGTGGAGCATCTGGTGCCTGAATCATAGGACGGGGACCCTGCTGCTGCGACTGAGTACCCCTCAATCTCGGGCAAGCCCTCCTGATGTGGCCATACTCACCACACTCATAACATCCATCCGAACGCTGTGGCCGAGGAAACTGAGGCTGACCCTGGCGACCTGAATGACCCCCACGGAAACTCTGAAGTGGCGGTGCGCTGATAGGAGCTGGCGGTGCACTGAAGGCCTGCTGATCAGAATAATGTGCCTGAGAACCATGGCCACCTGATGCACCGTGAGAAACCTGGAGAGCTGACTGAAAGGGCCTAGGAGGATGGCCTCTACCATATGAATCTCTACCTCCAGACGAGGTACCACTGAATCTGCCGGAATGACGGGCTCTCTTGTCTCCCCCGTGACCACCTCCCTGTGACAGAACCATCTCAACTCTGCGGGCCACATTGGCCGCCTCCTGAAAGCTGATCTCACTACCAGTCTCCCTAGCCATCTGGAGACGAATCGGCTGAATCAAACCATCAATAAATCTCCTCACCCTCTCTCTCTCGGTGGGAAGTATGACAAGAGCATGGCGAGCTAGATCAATGAACCTGGTCTCATACTGAGTGACCGTCATAGAACCCTGCTGGAGGCGCTCAAACTGCCTCCGATAAGCATCTCTCCGAGTAACGGGGAGAAACTTCTCCAGAAACAAGTCTGAAAACTGCTCCCAAGTCAAAGATGGCGACCCTGCTGGTCTGGCTAAACAATAATCTCTCCACCAAGTCTTGGAGGATCCAGATAGGCGAAAGGCGGTAAAATCGACCCCATTGGTCTCAACAATACCCATGTTCCGAAGAACCTCGTGGCAGCTATATAAGAAATCCTGGGGATCCTCGGAAGAAGCACCGCTGAATGTAGTAGTGAAGAGCTTGGTGAACCTATCCAACCTCCATAAAGCATCGACAGACATAGCTTCCCCATCACCGGCCTGGGCTACCACACTCGGCTGAGCTGCTCCATCCGGCTGAACTGCTGGGGTCTGAATCGGGGGAACTCCCTGCTCCGGAGTACGAGTAGCAGGAGTCTGGGCCCCTCCTCCAGCCTGAGAGACGGCTAGTGCTACAGGAAGTAAACCCGCTCGAGTAACACTCTCCATGAGACCCACCAATCGGACCAGAGCGTCCTGAAGAACTGGGGTAGCAATAAACCCCTCTGGGACCTGAGCTGGGCCCACCGGAACTGCTGGGGCTGGGGTCGGAACCTCCTCGTCAATGCCAACTTGAGGCTCCGCCACTGGTGCTGCTGCTCGGGGCTGAGCTCCGCCCCTACCTCGGCCTCTAGCACGGCCTCGCCCTCTGCCCCTAGCGGGAGCTGTCTGGGGCTCGGACTACTGATTGGAAGATAAAGAAGCACGTGTTCTCGCCATCTGCGAAAGAACAGAGTAGAAATTCAATTAGCATTGAGAAACCAAACCGCACGACAAGAAAGAACAAATGTGAAACTTTTCCTAACTCGGTAGCCTCTGGGGGATAAATACAGACGTCTCCGTACCGATCCCACAGACTCTAATAAGATTGTCCGTGAGTTGTGAGACCTACGTAACCTAGAGCTTTGATATCAACTTGTCACGACCCGGATTTCCCACCCTCGGGAGTCGTGATGGCGCCTACTAATGAGAGCTAGGCAAGCCAAATTTAATTACTTGTCCTTTAATAATCTAATCCACTTAACAATTTTACGACAATAATACAAAACAACGAAATTCAATAATAAGCGGAAGTCTTAACATTTTATAAAACTGAATAAAAATGCGGAAAGTTCAACAAAATCCTCTACCCAAGACTTGTGTCACTGTACTCACGAACTGCTAAGAATACTACATACCAACGTCTGAAAGAGAATATAAGCTGTGTCTCGATTACAATGAGATAACAGATAAAAATAAAGGATAGAGGAGACGCGGGCCTGCGGACGCCTGCAAGGCTACCTCGGGTCTCGCTGAAATGAAGCCTGCTCTCACACTACGGCTGCTGCTGCTCGATACCTAGACCTGTGCAAAATAGCACAGAGTGTAGTATCAGCACAACCGACCCCATGTGCTGGTAAGTGTCTAGCCTAACCCCGGCGAAGTAGTGACGAGGCTAGACTGGACCACCACATAAACCTGTGCAGTTATATACATACAGCAAAATCGAAATACAAGACAAGTAAACAATATGGGAGGGGAAACATGCTGTGGGGAGATAACAGTATTAACAGTAAATCCAGAGTAACAGTCTAAGGGCAGCTTAGAATTTACAGCGGACAAGAAACTAATATCCAAAATAAATACACTTGTATCAATAATTATTGCGGCGCGCAACCCGATCCCAGTATATAACAACACTGTTGCGGCGTGCAACCCGATCCATATCGTTTAGCATTATTGCGGCGTGCAACCCGATCCACAAATATCATTATTGCGGCGTGCAACCCGATCCATATCATTTAACATCGTTGCGGCGCGCAACCCGATCCACAAATATCATTAAATGCACGACATCACCCTTCGTGCTTTAACACTCTTCCTCACCCAATCAACAATCACAAACAAGGGCAAGGGAATAATAAAACAAGAATGGGAGTCCCGGCAAGGGTACACAACAAACAAATAAAAACCCGGCAAGGGTACAACATCAATAACCAACAACGTCCCGGCAAGGGAATAAATCATAACTCTTCTCTTTCTTTCACTTTCATCTCAAAGTTCACATTATCACTTGAGCCAATGCTCCAAGGAGTTACTTATCTCATATACCTTCACAATTTGTATTTCAACCCGAGCCAATGCTCCACGTAGTTCAAAGATCACAATCTCTTCCACAAGATCTTTACAACATATAGAAGTCATCATTTAAGCATGGAAGGCATAACAACAACCAAACTATTCGCAAAATAAGGACTCACAGTCATGCTAAACACCAATGCATAGATACTCGTCACAATGCCTATACATCGTACTCGACAATTAGCAAGTTATAAATAAGACTCAACTCTTATTCCCTCAAGCTAGGGTTAAACCAAACACTTACCTCGATGCTTTGAACTCAACTCAAGCCTCAACTATAGCTTTACCCCGTGATTCCACCTCCAATCAGCTCGAATCTAGTCACAAGTTACTTAATTGCTTTAATAAACACTAAATGAATCAATTTGAATGCATAAAAATGAATTTCCCAAAGTTTTTCCCAAAATTTCCAAAATTGCCCCCGGGCCCACGTGGTCAAAACCCGAAGTTCGAACCAAAACCCGGTTACCCATTCCCCCACGAACTCAAATATGTAATTTGTTTTGAAATCGGACCTCAAATTGAGGTCCAAATCCCCAATTTTAGAAAATCTAGGTTCTACCCAAAACCCCCAATTTCACCCATGAAAATCATTGATTTTAAGTGGAAAACATGTTAAATGATGTTAATGATTGAAAGAAATGAGTAGAAATTAACTTACAATTGATTTGGAGAAGAAATATTTCTTGGAAAATCGCCTATGGGTGTTTGAGTTTGAGAAAATGTGAAAAATGAAGCTCAAAATCGGTTAAGTATAAAATATGCTGGGCTGCGGATATGGGAAATGCGAAGTTGGGTTCGCAATTGCGAACCCAGCAGGCATGGAAAATGCGAGAAAAATGTTCGCATTTGCGAACACTGGCTAGTTTGGGGGTCTTCGCATTTGCGAAAAGGCCAGGCTCGCATTTGCGAGCCTTTTGGTCGCATTTGCGAACCCAGTGAAATGTCTCCCTTCCTCGCAATTGCGATGCCAGGCTCGCATTTGCGAGCTCGCAATTGCGAAAATTGCAGAACTGAGATGCCAGATTTTCCTAAGTTCTAAAATGCACTCCGACACCTATCCAAAACTCACCCGAGCCCTCGGGGCTCCGTACCAAACATGCACACAACCTCAAAAACATACGGACTTACTCGCACGATCAAATCGCCAAAATAATATCATATACATCGAATCAAGCCTCAAAACTCATGATTTCCTCCAAATTTTCATAAAACATCAATTTTCCATTTTAAGTCTGAAACACGTCAAACGACGTCCGTTTTCAACCAAACTTTACAGAAAGCGCTTAAACCATATATAAGACTTGTACCGGGCGCCGGAACCAAAATACGAGCCCGATACCATAGTCTTTTAATCAAATTTCATTTTCATTTTCCTTAATCATTTCCAGAAAACAATTCCACACAAAATTTTATTTTTCGGGCATGGGACCTCGGAATTCGATTCCGGGCATACGCCCAAGTCCCATATTTTCCTACGGACCCTCCGGGACCGTCAAATCACGGGTCCGGGTCCGTTTGCCCAAAATATTGACCGAAGTCAAATTTAATCAATTAAATATCAAAATTTAGCATTTTTCTCACGGAATTCATATTTAAGCTTTCCGGTTACGCTCCCGGACTGCGCACGCAAATCGAGGCAACCCCAAATGAGGTTTTCAAGGCCTCGAAAGTACAGAATGGGTAAGAAAACAGGTGATGACCCTTTGGGTCGTCACATATTTTTTTGGAGCGACTAAAAATATATATATTTCTTCATATTTTATGTGATTTATTTTGAGAGGGTACATAATTTAAAAATATAAAACATTTATGGCAAAAATAACTCATAAATATCACGTGTTATAAATTATTTCTTTACGAATAAAATAAAAATAAAAATAAATTACTTTTAAATATAAAAACTATTACTCCTTCACAGACTAAGAAGAATACATCATATAATTTGGATTAAATGGAGTATTAATAAAGTACACTCGTTGCACCTGTCACAATAACCTTAAACTCGCTCACTTACTTCACAATAAAGTTATTTATTGAGATGCTCATTTGTTAATATTTTAATTTTTAGTTAACCGATATGTACGGTCTATGTTTGTCCCCTTAACTTTTGTCATCTTCTAATTTTGATTTTCTCAATGTTTGAAAACTAAGCATATGTAACCTGTAACTAATAGAGTTTTGAGCTTTTGGTCCGTACAGTAACATATTTTTGTAAATTAAATTGGAATAATAGCACATTTGGTCCTTTAGTTATGGGTAAATTCTTATTTTGGTTCTAGTGATAATTAACTAAGTACATTTCACCTTCAACTAATTGACGCATATTGTTAGATCCCTTTATGGAGGAAGTATGTTATATTTTAAATATTTTTACAACTAGGTTACCGTCAACTAACGTTGTTACCGATGGGCTCTTGGCTCAAAAACCAGTGAAAAGAAAGCGACAAAACAATAACAACAACAACGTAATAGGATTAACGAAAGCAAACAGCACGACATGAAATAATAAAGATCCAAGAAAAAAAAATACAAGAATAGTACTAGTATTACTGGAAAGACTAGGAGAAACATTCGATTACTTGTCAACCTTCAACCCTAATACACGACCTCCATATCATCGAGTGTCTTGTCCTCGGTAAGTTGAAGCAATGACATGTTTGGTGATCACCTCTCTCCAGTACTTCTTTGGCCTATACCTACCTATACCCTTCCTCAGACCCCCATAGTCCAACTCTCACACCTCCTCATCAGGGCGTCTATGTTCCTCTTCTTCACATGCCCGCCATAGTTAATTAATTGAAGGTTATATATGCTTAGTCAAATATCAAAAGGATTAAAACTAAACTTTATCAATGATCGAGGGACTAAAAGTGCTACCAACCCATTAAATGAATTTCAAGTTAATCACGTGAATGTCTTGATATGAGAAATAATTTTGATACCTTTTACTCTTTTTTTTTTTTTTTGTCGAAAGGGAAAATTTTATTTCAACCAATTTGTCAATTTACATCATCTGTTCATTTGGACTATAGAACAGATCTCATAAGTACACCCAAATAAAAAACTATACAACTATGGTTGCTTAGCTAAATCCTACTACAAATACACTCTATTTGTCACATGTGTCAAGGATTACATATAGGGTAACTATTGAAAGTCTGCAAAATAGGTATCCATTTAGGTTTCTTCTGTCCAGCAATGTGCACTTGAAGTGCAATCTCCTTTGCTCTATCTTTGGCTTCTCTGCTCAGTTGTTGAAACCTTCTATCATTCCGTTCCATCCAAATGTTGTACACTACTGCTGCAAATACCACTCCTAGCAGTGCCTTCCTTGGATTCCTATTGTTGACATTGGCAGTTAGCCATTGCAATTCTGCTTCCCAGTTGCCTATTGTGAGTGTGCACTTATTTAAGTTAATTCGATAGAGCCAAAAGAAGAATATGGAAGAATTTCAACCATAGGTTAATATAAATAAATTTCTTATGTAGACAATTTCTATTAAAACTCATCCTTTTATAGTTAAAATAATTTATTATTATTTTGTAACCAAAGAAAGAATAAAAAAAATAAGATAAAAGAAAATAAATATAGAAAATATATGGGAAATCTAAAAGGGACGAATCTCTTCTTCTGTTTTGTCTCCGTTGAGTATAAAAAATTTGGAGTTGATCTTTGATTTCAAATATTTCTTTCAACTCAAATATTAAGAAGGTAAGGATATCATAGAATTTTATCTTTTTAATTTACACTATGTTTTAAAAAAATATATTATTCCTAACAAGCTAATATGATATTCGAATTTGAAACTTGAAAGTACAAGGGGGGGGGGGGGAATTGT
>NW_017670820.1:212298-296973 GCF_001879085.1 Nicotiana attenuata
TGGCAACTGTTCTGCTGCTGTACCCAATAGCTGCTGAAAGAATTGTGTGAATTCTTGTTGAATTTGCTGTGGATCAGTAATTCTCATCTGGTTTTTATTGTGGATACAACTCACCTTATTCCTTGCTTGTCTGGACTTCATATATACATGGAAATACTTGGTATTGCAGTCCCCCAACTGGATCCAAGTTGCTCTTGATTTCTGCCTCAGTATCTGTTCTTGAATTGCCTCCCATTTATCAATGCTCTCTAGGGATTTCTTTTCTTCATCAATCAACACTCTGTTGAAGTGATCTTCATTCAACTTTCCTTGTATCACCTTCAAGTCTTCTCTCATTCGTTGTAGCTTCTGATCAACAGAGGAGTGCTCCTTATGTATGTCCCTGGTACATTGTTCAAGTTTCTTCAATTTGCTCCAAATAGAATACATAGTGCATCCTTTGATCTGCTGTTTCCAAATCCTCTGAACTGTTTCCTTGTACTCCTTTTGGTTCATCACTGTTGTTAGTAATCTATAAGGTCTTTTCACTTTGACTTTTACCACCTCAGTGTCTACCATTATAGGCGTGTGGTCTGAGCAACCAGGTAACATGTATACTGCCTCCACTCCAGTGTAAGAATTGAACCACTCACTATTTCCAAAAGCCCAGTCTATATGACTATAGACTCTAACTTCTGCATCCCTTTTGTTACTCCATGAAAAGCTATTTCCTCTTTTGGTAATCTGTCCCACTCCAATGTCATCAATGCAGTCCTGAAAGTCAGCCATTTCTGATTGATGCACTGGTTGCCCATTTATCCTGTCATCCACACTTAACACACTGTTAAAGTCACCCATTATAAGCCAAGGACCACTATGTTGGACATTTCTCAAGCTCCTCCATAGTGATACTCTGTGTTGTATAGTGTGTAGACCATACACGAATGTAATGTAGCTAGAAAATGTTGAATTCTTATCTTTCACCTGACAGTGAATCATTTGGTCTGTGCTTTTCAGAATTGTAACATGAACATTTATCTCTTTCCACATTATCCACATCCTTCCATTAGGTGCAAAGGCATAGTTATTCTCTACTTTCTACTCACCACCCATTTTCTTGTAGATTGCCTTTGATTTTTGCTGTTTCACTCTAGTTTCTAAGCAAGTTATCATATCTACTTTATTTATCCGCAAGAACTTCATTAATTCTCGCTGTTTATAGGACTTGTTCAGTCCTCTAATGTTCCAAGATACAATGATCATGGGGGGTTATGGTTACTTGAGCTGCTTCCCTGGTCCATTAGACCTATCCCATTTCTGGTTCCTTGCTTCTGTTGATTCCCATCTGATGGCTCCATTATAGTTAGTGCTGCAAATGCATTCCTTTTAGCCAACTCATCATAATTGATTTCACTATGTTTAATTCTATCAATTGATCCTTTTACAATTGCAACTTGCTTCCCTCTATTGTTCACCTGTACTTCCACCTCAGGTTGATCTATTGGTTCATCTTGCTGCTGAGTGGCTGTACTCCCCTCAATTACAGCTTTTGGTTGCCACCTCATTGTGGTTTTCTTCTTTCTTCTCCTTCTCTGCTTCTTTGGCCCTTCTTCTTGTTGCACCTCCTTTTGACAATCCCCAGTCTTATGCCCAAATGAGTTACAGTCTAGACAGAATGTCGGTTTCCATTCAAATTCCACATTCTGCAACCAACTTCTCCCATCTGGTATCTCAATATAGACTTCATCAGGCAAAGGCTGAGTTATGTCCATCTCCACAAGGACTCTAGCATAAAAAACTCTTTCACACGCAGCAGTTAGTTTGTCAGTGCATAAACCTTTTACTCTTTATTTTAGCTTAAAGTTCATTTTTCTTAACTTTGTGAAAAATTTGTTAGTTGAGGACTTGAGGGACCAAAAGTACATAACTCTATGCATGGAAGGTTAAATGTTCTTTGGATATTAAAATCATTAAAACTAAAACCTTAGTACATGATATTTCTTGTTATGAATAATTTTTAAAACTTTAGCATATGTGATTTTTATTTATGAATAATTTTTTACCTGATCTATTCTTGACTCAAACAATTTAAGCTTTTATTCTAATTCTAATTCTTCCTTTGTTTAACACGAATAGAGTTAAAAGTTTTAAGTTATGAACAATCATATAGGCAGAGTAAGCTTCCTTTAAGATGGTGGAGAGTATTAATTGAATCTATAATAAAATACCCAAAAACTGATATTAAAATTCCTAAGGAGAAACATATATTTGTTTATTTTATAAGACAGTATTTAATTGAATACAAAGTTTAACAAGTAAAAGAAAAGATAATGGCGCGTGCAGAAAATATTTATAAAATTTGTAATTTTAAATATTACATGACATTGTGCGACTACAGAAGCATATCAATAGACATAAAATATGAAGTTAAAGTAAATATTTAATACAAAAATATTCTTTTGCTTTTTAAGAAAATTTTAAAAAGAAAAGGAACGAGAATTTCTTTTTTTTTTCTCAAAAAAGTATCATATAAAAATAACACATGGAGTACTCTTTTTTTGGTAACATATACACGAAAAGTTTATTTTGAGCCTCATCTTTGAATATCTGAGTTCTAATTGTGCTCCTTTATTTAATACAAATTTTTAACAATGTATATAATGTTAGTATAACATGATATAAAACCAAATTGTTCGCAACTGAGAAGAAAGTCTCATTTCGAATCACAACCAGGAGCGAATTTAGGGGGCGGAAAAAATTACACAATATATAAGGCAAAATCTGTTTTTATCTCTATATATTAAGATTTGAATCCCTTTGACATAGCCCAAAAGAATAGCTTAGTGATCAAGATAGGTTCAGTTTTTACTAGCTACAATCTTTTTTAATTTTTTCTTTTTCAACTTCCTTAGCTACAATCTAACTTTTAACTTTGTCACATGGCTTACCCACTTTCTTACGATGTCTTTGGCAAGAGTTTAACTTATATAACTCGATCACGTTAAAAAAAGTTATAATATCAAGTTACCCAAAAAAAAATATATTTTCTATATAAAAAGCAAAAATTTTGTAATATAAAAAATAAAGTATGTTAATTACCTATTATTTACAATAGATAATTATGAATTTATAGTGTACATTTTCTTTTTATAAAAAAAAATGGATGTATATAAATTAAATTGCATTTGCAATATGGAAAGAGTTTAAATTACGTAGAAAAAATTATACTATGATGTCACCCAAAGGATATCTACAGGTTGTCTTTGTCAAAGTATAATATTTATCAATTATTACATGCTACAATAAGTAAAAATGATATTGTGATGTAAAGTTTTTAAAAGTACTAAATATGTATATAACTTAAACTCATATAAGGAAGTATTATTGTAACCATGGGCGGATCTATGTAGGTCATTGGGCGTGGCACGACACCAATACGTTCCGGTAAAAGTTTATGTATGTACAAGTATTTTACATCGAATCGGAGCGAATTAATTCAAAATCGATCGAACTGATTAAAGGTATTTTGAATTTAATCTCTTTTATTAGTTTGTATTAAAGACAGTGGCACCCGTAATTATCAAATTCTGAATGTGTTTGTAACTTCTTTATTTTTGTCACATGGCTACTTTCTCACTGTGTATTTGCAATAAACTGTATTCTCACTAACCATAGTTACCTTCCAAATAAAGAACATTATTATCTTAAACAAACTCTAGTTTACCTTGATTTTCTACTAGTCTTCCTTTTTCTCCTCCTCCATTTGCCCATCCCAAAGCTCTACACTTTTTCTTCTCCCTCCACCCTCTGTTTGTCCATTTCAAGAATCTTAGTAGTAAACTAAACCAACTTTTCTTATAGTATTAGCTTAAATCTTTGAAAGTTACCCACCTCGAATCCATCATCATCACACACACACACACAATCTTTCTCTCTCCAATTTCATCAACCAAGTAAAATGTAGAGTCTTGTGTATGAAAAAAAAATTGGGTCTTTCTCTGTTTCTTGAATAGTAGCTTCCCCTGTTCAATTCTTTCTTTTCTCCAAAACTGACAGTTTTCAGTTAGGCAAAAACTCAAACACATTGTGTGCTGATAAACTGGTTAGTTATTGGTTAATTGGTGATGAGACAAAAACATAGTACTTTGTTTTTACTCAAATGGGAAGAAATATAATTAATGGTGGTGTTCATAGTTGGAAAATAGCGCCACCACCAATTTCAAGTTTGGCACCAGCGGTAAGTGGTGGTGTAGAAGGAGGAGAAGATAGTAATCATTGGAGAAGCTTTGACAATTCTGTAAATGCTGTGTCATTTGGTTTTGTTGCAACTGCTATTCTTATTTCTATGTTCTTAGTTATGGCTATTTTTGAGAGGTTTCTCCGGCGAAGATCTTCCACCGCCGGTGGCCGGAATAGTACTGATCTTGTTGCTCAAATGAGGGTTCAAAGGAAACTTGATTACCCATCTCCCGAGGTATGCTTTTTCTTTCTCTCTTCCAAAATTGTATAGGACAGTATTTTATCTGAGTTAAAAAAAAAAATGTTTTATTGAGTTTACCTTTTATACTTACCGTGAAATTATCAGAAAATCCAAAACATAAGTACTACTCTATCCTTTTTAATTTATATATCTTAATTTGATTGAGTACATAATTTAAGAAAGTAAGGAAATTTTCTTAAATCTTGTTGTCTTAAATATATCACGTGAAAAGTTGAGATTAAAGAGTTACTAAATATAAAAATATATACTCTTTTTAAAACAAACTAAAAGGAAAATAAAATGCATAATTAAAACGAAGGGAGTATATGTAATCCTTTATAAAAAGGACTAGTTGTTACTTGTTAGTTACAAACTAAAATACATTGTTAGTGTTAGTTTCATTTACTATAAGTGTATATAAATCAAATTATTTATTCAATTATACTGGTAGAAAATAGCATATACCTGGTGGAATCGAACATTACCTTCATAGAAAAAAAAAAAATAATGTAGTCACATGCATGTCACAAGAATTCTGACAATGTAAATATTTTTTTTTACTCTTTCAGTATAGTTTGACATGTGATAATAGATTAACTATGTTTTACCAGGTTATTATTACTGTTTATTATCACAATATTAGTAACTTATAGTTGCCTCTCATGTAAGTGATCTGATTGTTTAATTTATTTTTTTTCTTGTCGGTATATAAAACTTAAACTCATATACAAAAATTTATTTTTTTAAAGTGATTTATGGAGCAATTTGTCATTTGTATGTTTTAATCGTTGCTTCAGCGCTTGTACTTTGCTTAGCAGGAGGAACACTGCTCTGTGATCATCACCTATCAATTACAGTCAAATCTCTTTATAACGTCTCATTTGTTCTGATACTTTTTGTTTGTTATAGCGAAGTGCTATTTTAGGTAAAATATATTATAACATAATATAAAAATCGGTTCCGAGAAAAACTTTATTTTTATAGTGAATAACTATTATATATGGATGCTGTTATAGAACGGTATGACTATACTTTTCTATTATACGTTTAATAATTTTTTGGACATAGAAATTAAAAGTAAGTGTTACTTCAATATTTCTTAAGAAAATGGAAATATATATGGTTATTCTATGTTTCTTGTATGTTTTAAGGATCATAATGAGTAGGCTAACTAACTTTTTTGTGACAGTTAATTGCTTTTTTCCTAATGCCATTATTGCTTTTTCACATAATTATGGCTATTATAGTATATAGCTGGATTATTTGACTGGGGTTCTATTCATAATTATCATTTGGTAGACCTTAGTGACTGTTGATGATTCGTGATAATCATGTCGTTGAAAAATTTATGCCTCAGACCAAAAAGAAAAAGTGATAATATTATTCCGGTTAAAGATAGTTTTTAATTCGGTGATTTTCTCAGACCAAATAGATTCGAATAGCATATGGTTAAGTTACAAAAAAATTGTTGTGTAAAATGCTTCTTTTCAGCATCATCAAATATAATTGTCCCTAGGTCTTTGGTCTAGCGGTAAAATGCGCAGCATCTGCGCGTCACGAGTTCGAACTTTGTCACAGACAAACGTCTGGTATTTAAGTGAAGAACGGTAAAGGAGTGAGCCCATTATTTATTGATTTTTGAATCGAGCGCCATTTATCCTCGGGAATTTCTCAGTTATCAAAGAAAAATACAATTTCCAAGTTGAAACATGTCATTCCTAAGTATTCATGTGATTCTTTATCTAAAGCCAAAATTATATTAGACAAGAGGTTGCTATGATGGCCCCATTGTGGCTTTGCATGGTACTATTCAAGTTAAAAGACTTTAGGGAAAAAGACTTTTTTGATTGAACCCATGTTGTGTGTCCCAGTTTTATGCATAATAGAAGACATTAATGCCCAGGATATGCTATTTTATACAAGGAGCCATTTCAAAACATGTTTTTTTTAATTGACTGATTTACAATTTTTTGGTCAGCTTGTCCCAGCATCTAGCCAAAAAAAAAAAAATATGTGGTAGGGAGACGTGAACCTATAGCTTATGACATCCTACCATATTTTGACTTTGGAGACCAAAATGACATAAGACCTTTTTTTTTCACTCGGTGTCGGATACCCATTTCGAGGTCCAACAAATCTGGATTTTGTGCTGGAAAGTCCCATATTGATGGATAATAAAGCGCTTCCTACCAATGACGATTCCATTCCTGAAACTTGAACCGAGACCTCTAGTTAAGGATGGAGGGTTAATTAGCACCTCACCACAACGTTTGTTGATTCCTTTGAGTTAATGTTGGGATTCAACATTGTGTTGAAATGTTACTTTTTTTTTTGGGAAAATAATGGAGCAGATCAATGAATATGGATTTAAAAATTCACAATCTAGATGGAGTATAAGTGGGAATATCTGAAGTTTCTATAGTGGGCTACATTATGAGATACTTGTTAACTGTTCCTTTTTAGCTAAGCAACACTTGTCTAGTAATATTCACAAGATTATTCCTAAAGCTACATTGTTTGCTTTAGATGTTTAGTTAATTGATTCCTAGAATCATGTTTTACAAGTGCTTAATGGTGGAGAGAACTAATTTATTTAAAATATAAAAGGTGGAGAAAAGTCGAGAACTAAACATCCTCTCTCGAGCCGAGGGTCTTTCGGAAACAAGCTCTCTGCCTCCCCAGGTAGGGGTAAGGTCTGCGTACACACTACCCTCTTTAGACCCCACTTGTGGGATTTCACTAGATTTTTTGTTGTTGTTGTTGGAGAGAACTAAACACTAAACATATGAATGTACAAGCATACATATTACTGTAAAGATGAAGGAACAAATTATGTCTATGTTGCATGGCAAAGTCAGAGCCATGGCTATATGCTAGACTAGATTTGATTTATAATGTACGGATTGTTTATCAGTTGGATTTACCTGTTACTCTTTTGGGTTCATTCCTTCATTTTAACTTCCATACATTGCTAGTAACCGCCAACACGGTTAAACTACACTTGCAGTATAAAATTTTTTACCTTGTTAGCGTATATAAGTTAAAATTCATTTTTTAAATGATTCTCAACTATGCAGAGTTGCCTTTCTGATTTTCTTTGTTACTACTTCAGATGACTTTTTACGCGAACGGAGTCTCAGTACTGATGCCTGGAGAAGAAGTTCCTACCTTCATAGCGCATCCCGCACCTCCACCTTGTCCTCCAGAGTGTATTCCTCAACCCCTTCATCAAGACGACGCGTCTTTAAGTCCAGCCTCAACTTCTATTGGCCATAGCCCCAATTGACAATACAGATATGAAACTGAAATTTATGGATATCAGTATCCTGAACCTGTAAAAGTAGATATTGGTAGAAATGTCCACTCATAGTGAGATGAAAACTTAAGGGCCTTTTTTCCCCTTGAGGAACTTGTCATTATATTTACATAGTGTAATGTGATTTGCCTACTGGCTTTCTTCACTACACCAGGGTATGTTCCAACTCCAGCCCTTGTTTAGATGGGGCTTGGAAGTACCAAAATGAAGAATCAGACTCACTTTCTTGCGTCTTTCTTGGTTGGCATTTTTACACGTACATCAAGGCAGATTCACAACCTCTTACAGTCTTACTCCCTTGCTTAAAACAATTTCATTATTTCAAAAAGTCTTCTCCTTTTTTATTAAGGTATTTCTTTTGAGTTAAATGTAGCATATCATGGCAAAAAGATATTATTCAGTAGGACCTAGTAAATATCCGATGGAATGATCGATGTGCGAGTAAGTTGGTCTAGACGTCATTACAACAACAACCAAAAACTTAGTATAATTCCACATGTGAAGTCTGGAGAGAGTAGTGTGTACGCAAAAACTTAGTATAATTCCACAAGTGAAGTCTGGAGAGAGTAGTGTGTACATAAGTCAAATTAACATTTTAAACTTCGTGTACACTTAAATACTACTTATAAGGACAAACCCGTATAAAGGCCCGTAATATGAACGATTCTTGAATATTAGCATTATTTTTTGTTTCAACATTATTTTTTGGTGTGTATCTTGGGTCTCCGTCATATGCATGAGATTTAATAAGTGTTTTTTGTTATTGAATAGTGAGCTTACTGCCCAGAATTCATCCCAAAAGAGGGAACAGAAGCTGCACATCCCAATAAGAATTTCCTTTTTCCAAAGATATCCTTAGGGATTACAATCTCAATAATCTCTTCTTTGACACGAATTCACTTTCTTTCACACAGTCATGCAAATTGGCCTGTCAAATAGTATATGAATTTTTTCTTCAGAGTTTGACCATTAACCCTAACCGTATGTACAAAGTTTGACTCTCTTTCCCACCGTTAAATAGTCTCATTTATCTGTAACGCTGAAAATGAAAAACTACAACGCCAGTGTAAATAGAGATTATGTAGTAGTTTGCTTATCCTTGTTAGACTCTTTGATGCTCATTATAATTCTAAGTCTAGAGTATCCAACACTACCAATGCCCACAGGACGGCATGAAGTCCTTGTATAGATTTTCCATTTTAATCGATTTCAACAAAGAACTTGAGAATAGTGACAGATGGAACAGATTTACAGTAAGGTAGATATACAACTACTACTTATACTTCATAAATAGGGTATATATGGGGCAAAAGCTAAATCTCACCAGACTTGCAAAACCTATATATTTCCTCGTTCTCCACTCTCTTTAAGGAAACATGCCATAAAGGAATAAGAGTTAAATGGCAAACCTTCTTTTTATTCGCAAAAAATCGTGTGTGGACATCAAGCCTATGGTCTGAGAAGATACTATCTGAAGACCAGAAGCTTACACCGAAGATGCTGCACGATCAGATTCTATCATGGATTTAATATAGAATTCACCTGCCTTGTATGAGGACCTAACCATGGGGCCAGAAGCCACATACCGAAAGCCCTGCCACCGATTCAGGAAGATATATTAGCTATACACAAATATCGCCAACTAAAGCATACGAGCACTTTCTCTAAACCTTCGAGTTCTATCATGTTACCAGAGAATCAAGGAGTTCTAGATTTAGTCCATTAGGTAATGCAGAAGATATGTAGAATAAAAAGGAGAAAAATTATCAGAGGTTTTTGGGAATATTTTTCAATAGACATGCCTTGGTTAGACCTCACTGGCCGTGTCATTGCCCCAAGTGCAAGCGATAGGCTTTAACAGAGTTTATTCCGATCACAAGCCAAATTAATCAATTGTAAAATGAGACTTAACTTTTTAGTCAAAAACTTAAAATAAGTTAAATTTGAATGATTTTCAAAACCATAGGGTAGGCCTATGTAATTAGGACAAACCTCAAGCGTAGTAATTAACGCTATCAACAAAGCAAGGCATGTAGGACCTACATACGAAAGAAAAGGAGAGCATAAACAAACCATTTCCATGCCGAGTACTCGATAGTTCTCAAAGGCCTCAGGAGTTATGTATTCGGATACAGGCATGTGACGCTTCGTTGGTCTCATGTACTGACCAAATGTCATTACATCAACCCCTGCTGCTCGCACCTTCTCCATTGTTTTAACAACTTGGTCAGGTGTTTCCCCACAACCCAACATTACGGACGTCTTCGTCAACGTACCAGCAGGGGCACAGTCCTTTGCCATCATCAGAACATCCATAGACTGCTTGAAGTTAGCACGATGATCTCGTACTACACGCTGAAGCTCTTCAACTGTTTCAATGTTGTGAGCGAAAACATCTAATCCAGATTTTGCAACTTTCTCAACACAGCCAGTGTCTCCTCGAAAGTCTGGTACTGCAGGATGAGAACACCATCAATACTATGACTTCTAG
Organism: Nicotiana attenuata; assembly: GCF_001879085.1. NCBI lineage: Eukaryota > Viridiplantae > Streptophyta > Magnoliopsida > Solanales > Solanaceae > Nicotiana > Nicotiana attenuata. Next base: position 222,565 of record NW_017670820.1, read on the forward strand.
TACCATAAGGTCAAAAAAGCAAATAGATTTTGGGTTATCAGAAGGAAAAGGAAAAGGAAAATTCTTGGAAATAGACTTTTGAGAAGCTTGAATATGTAAAGATAACCTCTATCATGCTAAGAACGTAGACATAGTTACAAGTTCAAATGTCTAATATGTCACTTTCACTATTGCTTTCTTTGAATAAACTTCCAGAACGGAAGCGGGAAACAGCAGTTGGACAAAAATGCTAGTGTGAACTTGAATGTTAAATTCATGAATGACCAATGAGAACTAGATTTCGTTGTCAGATCACCCAATTACCGTTGATGGGGAAAAGGAATAGAACCGGTCAAAAGTACTTTTCACCAAATTTCTATGTGTTCCGCCAATGGCAAAGTTGGAGAACACACTTAAGAAATTTCCTGCAACAAAAATACTACTGAAACTAAATGCTTTAAAAGCTATAGGACATTGAAGAGAAGTTGTAACCACCCACAGCTTCTTAGTTCATATATGTTCATTATTCATTTAAATGAACACGTGTCTAAATATTTTCTTCCTCATTTTACTTCTATATATCCCAGAAAAACACTTTATGACACTGAAATGGAGCCTTAGACCTCCTTCAGAATTTGAAAAAGTTAGAACAAGGTTAAACACTTCTCTAAGTGTTACTTGGCAGTCAAAGATAAAGCATCAAAATGAAGTATTAGTTTTGATCATATTTCACATGTCAAATACAAACCGAGATGTCAAAAATCTCAGACCCACATCAAACATGTCGGTTTCATGCTCGATGAAGTTTCATGGTTCCTATTGTTAAGCTCCTTTATCAATAGATTCTTAGCCACGGCAATCAGCTTATCCAGATGTTTAAAAGGGCATAATTGGGATTTCACATACCTTATCCATCAGGAACCAGATCAGTTGTCTTTCTATCTACCTAAAGGTAGTTATTTGGTTGGTCACAAGCTTCTTAAAAACCATCAAATTAAAACATAAAACCGACAAGCATACAAACTCCACTACCATAAAATCAAGTGAAAAAAGAATAAAAGCGCAGAACTCATACCAAGTGCTTCTATGAGCATATTTGGCTTCAAGGTTTTCAACTTCTGCACTGTCTCAGCAAAATGACCGCTTCCTTGATCAGGTAGATCATCACGGTCAACACTAGTAATAACAACATAATCCAGACCCCATGAAGCAATGGCCTCGGCCACATTGGAAGGTTCGTTTGGATCCGGAGGGGGCGGAGTGCGTGATGTCTTCACATTGCAGAATCTGTTAAAGGAGCAGATCATTAAAAGGAGCGTTCTCATATATTGCAACTTACTTCTCTCAAAATCAAAACTAGGCTACTCTAAGAGGTTTCCCCTAACCTTCCCGAATCCTCAACGGATTATATAAACTACGAACTGGTGGACTAGGAAAGGAAAAGATGAGATAAATACGGTGCGTCTTTCTTAATAGTTTTCTAAAATAGAGTGTATTCATGCTCTTTGCCACATCATCATCCAGGGGGGTCGAGGCTATCAAATTTCTATGTTCAGGGGATAATTAGGCCGACACAAAGTTCAGGTGTGGACCGAATAAAAGTCGTCAAGTTTAGGAGGGGTCTCGATCTATTTGCCTAAGACCTAACTACTTATAATCCCTATGATTAATTCCCTAGCATAAGTTGCAGAAAGCACCGTAAACATCTATTACCATTACCAACAACTACCACCTTCGCCTACTCCTCTCACATGTCCAAACAACCACAACTACTACTCTACTACAAGCCTTTGCTGCTGCAATGAAATCCTTTGTTTTCCTCCTATTTACAGCAATAAGCAATTATAGGCGCCCATAAATCTCCATAAAAAACATAAAAGACAAGGAAACAACAAATGTAACCATGCTAATGTCTTAAACAACAAATGTAACCATGCTAATGTCTTCATTTACAGTTCCCCAACCCCAAACCCGAATCAGCATTTTTTTTCCTTTTGCTCTAAGTGCCAATTTGCCAATCATTGTGAGTAAACATAATTTATCAAAATGAGTTTTAAATAACAGACGTATTATAAAGATGCACAATCTATTCACGTGAGTTATAGGCAATCTTTACGTATCTTCTACCGCAAATAGACCAGTTTTAGCAAATAAGCTCGTTTTTCAGCTCTCTGATTCTTGAATGTGCAATAACTTAAGATATCTCCTACAGTCAAATCGAGTCAATTAATAATTAACATAAGAAAGACATCAAGTACCAACCAGCATTAAAATAGAAAAATGATTTTACTGCCAAAACCCAATGCAACTATAAGCTCTTGCTATCATGAGTGAACACAATTGTGGGGGAAAAAACCATAAGCATCTCGGGCAATACCAGTACTCGATGCAGACATTCACCAACTTAACTCTTTGATTTCACTTTGCATTACATCTAACTAACTTTCACTCATTCAATAATAAATCGAACTTCAGATGTCTGCCAGCTAACTCTGCCCTCCCAACTCCCAAAAGAAAATCAATTAAATCTTTTCTTTTAAATACTCCAATAAACACCAAGATGGTGTAAAAATATATGTATATGATGTTTATATGGATCTACGTTAGTCATCCCTAGTCATCTGCTATATCCATTTGGCTCTAATCGAGTCCATTTTGTTTCAATCCAACTCCCAATGGGAAAAGGAAAAGAGCATTCCTTTCCAATGCATTCATATACTCCCTCCATTCAAGTTTATGTAAATACTATTTCCTTATTAGTCTGTTCTAAACATCACCCGTTTGAAAAGACATATAGCCACAAAAACGTTATGGCATGTTTAAACCACTAAGTTTCAAAACTTGTCCTTTCTTTCTTAAACTCAGTGTTGAGTTAAACTAAATCACACAAATTGGAATGGAGAAAGTATAAAAGTATAGTAATAAGCATCACCTGCAACCTCGAGTGCAAGTATCACCGAGAATCATAATAGTAGCGGTAGCAGTACCAGTTTCACCACCTGACCAACACTCTCCCAAATTAGGGCATTTCGCTTCTTCACAAACAGTGTGAAGTTTCAATTCCCTCAATTTCTTCTTAATCTGCGTGTACTTCTCTCCACCAGGGATCGCTTCTTTCATCCATTTCGGTTTCGGCAGCCGTTTCTTCTTCGTACCTACCTCAACGGAATACTCATTTTCCGATTGCAGCCTTATAAAGTCGCCTAGCGTCGGTGACTCGGCGGCTAACCGATGGCGTAAGCCTTCTAGGGTTTGAGATGGAGAAGTAGAGGTAGGCGTTGGGGCGGAGGAAGAGAAGAATTGAGGTAAGAGAAAGTGGTGGTGGTGGTGATTCCGGTGACTGGATTTGAGTGATCGGAAAAAGAGAGTTGTGAAACGGGAATTCATTTTCCGGCGTAATTGGATGTTTTTCCGGTGCCGGAAAAGTTGGATTTGATTTTCTCGGCGGAAAGGAATTGAAATTATCTCCTTTCCGCTTCACCGTTTCAAGGCGTTGGTAGTTGGTCGTCACTGGGTCGTTGAAAAGAGATGGGCTTCTTTTATCTTTTCTCTTTTTTCTCAAAAAGAGGGAATTTTGAATATTAGGAATTTAGGATACTCGAATGAATTATTTTTAACTAGTATAAGAACCCGTGCGATGCGTGAAAATTCGACAAAATATTAATCCTATAAAATTATGATCTAATATTAGATCTAATGTGCGTCTGTGAATATTGACACAAACAGCCCAACGGCTTGTGACAGGGAGAAACAATGTTTGTTTACTGGTTTTTATTTAAGTTTTCAGGTGCTAATAAGGTGCAGCACAAATAAAATAGCATTGATTTTATTAACATTCAACATGCTGATTACTTTCAAATTGATTTCATCTATCAACTAGTTTAACACTCAAACAACATATGCATTTCGAAATGAGCTACTCAATTAAAGGTGAAATTGTTTCCTGTTTTGAATAACCTTTTTACTCCTATAACCAAACAACATAGAGGTGAGATATAACTTGATCAGAATCAATGACTAATTTTCAGCCCGAGTTATTATTTAGTTTGACAGGTTTACACAGAATACATAGATCGAATTGGCTAACAAATGCTGTCACTTCATCTTTAACCATCCAACTAATTACCAAACATGAGATTTCTAAGCTAATTAACATTCTACTACGAAAGTATAATTAGAACAGTTCATATCAAGCTACTGCAGTTCAAATTACACAATCCAGTCCTAATACAAAAGTCCATAAGATGCCAGAGAATGAATTGATAAACTTGTAGTCAGTTATACATTGACGCCATAGATAAAGAGATGGTGGAAGATGGTGTGATATGGTATTAAGTAAGAGTTATATGGTTTAGGTAACTATGGAATAGTAAAGGAAGAATGTGGTAAAAAGGCTAAAGGAATGAGATTACATTTATTTAGATTATAGAGATATATTACGACTCCAAAACATTATGCAAGCACAATTCCGGGGAGAGGCAGTAAGGGTTCCCACCCAGGATTTTATTGATAAATTATTGTGAATGAACACTTGATTTACATAAGAAGCCAGTGCGAGAGGTAAGCTAAGACAAAGGAAATAACCCAAGAGATATTACACGGAATATAGATATGAGAATGGACCATCGAGTAGTTAGTAGTTGATTCAGAAAGAGTCTAGTTATGGCTAGACAAGAGGATACAGATTAATCAACAGCTCATGCAAGATAAACGTAGTGAACCCCAACATAGGGCATTTAGTCTCGCGGATATAACATAGTGATCCTTGAGAAATATTCAGATAGAAGTTGGGGTAGTTAAAGGTACCGTATAGGTGTTACGGAAATGAAAGAGAGTGTCACTAGAGAGATAGTCAAAAACTCAACTCTAATACGAGCACACGAGTTCGGAGGTAAGTAACTAAGGATAATTTTGGGCGAGAAAGAACATAAAAAAAATCCTTCGGGTATACGATGTAATAAGCTCGCAGCTTTATAGGACTCAAAGGATGTCCCCTAAGTACTACAACGGAATACTAGCTGAGGAAATAAGGACGAAGGCTTCAACCTAAGCATAGTGACCTAAAGAATAAATGTTGTATCACTACAACTTGTATGCACTCTATAAGAAAGTGGCACCTATCGTGGCTAATGAACAGGAAGAAAAAAATCAAAAGTGATATTTGAGATCATATGAAGTAATTGCTTGTGTTTAAAGACAATTGAGAAGGCACGAAAGGAAATCTATGGCGCTAGCAAGTTCAAGGAAGGTTGTGAGTAGTATAAAAAGATATGTGTAGGTCATAAACTAAAGCATGGTAGAGTGACAAGGTGAGTGAGAAGGTGACAAGAATAGGCAAGGCTTCAGAATTAAGCCCATCAAAATAAGAGCGCTGATGGTTTTCATAAGTTATGCAAAGCTCTGTATAGATTGAATAAACTCAGAGAAGTTTAACACTAGGATCTTTTAGAAGAGATGAAATGTTGTCCTGGTAGTAGAATATGAGTGTGAGTGTGATAAGCAATAAGAGGATGATGTTTAGGAATATAGTCTTCAATTGAAGTAATGGTTTAACGAGAAAGGATTTGATGAATTGCACGGGATTAGAATACCTCCCAAAAGATGAATCACATTTAGCTGCTATGAAATATGGTTATTGAAGTATAGCATCGTCCCCAAGGTAGATTAGGAAAATCACTTTAGATGTTCCCTGATGCTATGTGAGCCCTAGTAACAATGTATTACATAAGAAATTTCAAGTTATCAATGGTAGATTATAGATCAGCATTAAGGTGAGTCATCAATTGATAGATGGAATTCCCGATGTAGGAGAGGAGATAAGGATGTCATTCTTTAGATGAACAATAATAAGGAATCATTAAAGGACTTAAATTTATACATATAGGATAAGTAGTGAGAGAGTAACCTGGAGTTGCGTAGAAGACCCCTGTAATAATAAATCGAAGTAAGAGTTATGACATAGTATGACCTACCTAGATGTAGTAAAGCCATAAGCAAAGATAACCGAAGATATAAAACAAGATATAGCAATGATCGTAAGTTTGACAAAGTAACAAGCGAAGAACTTCAATACACTTATAGATGCCCAAAGGGACAACTTGTCATAGTTCTGTATATGTTCACAAAGTGAGACCTAGAGATTGGCTAAATGCTGGAGGAAAAAGGAGAGAAGAGTCGCATAGGCGCACATACATGGACAAAGTCGTACAGACTACATGATATAGGTAGAAATAGTTACGAGATTAGAAGCATTCCGACCACAAGTCGTGGTGTGAGAAAGAGGCCTAAAGGGGGTAATGCCCTGGCCTTTGGATTTATTAACAAAATAGTTGCCTGGATGGAAAGGAGAGTATTAAAGTATCCGTAAGAGCTATATGTTATGAGAATGATAAGCGCATCAGTCAATATTCGAGGACGAATGTTCCAAGGGGGGGGGGGGGGGAATAATGTTACACCCCATGATCGTAAGTCAATTCATGTAAGCTCGGAAATGAGATCCTCTTTGAAAGTATATAATGTAATTGAATGATGCTACGCCTCATTTTCGCAAGCCTATAAGAGGTAACATTCGGGAACGAATGTTTCTATGGGGCGAAGGATGTTACACCCCCGTACTTTTCATGCAATTCGCTTATGGTTGCTAATTAATCGATTAAAGTGCACTCGTAGTATTCTCCCAAATTACTACTCACCTGCCCAAAATAGATTAAGCATATATTATTATGGAATTAATCAATCAAGAATGCATTATGATCACGATATTCAATTAAGCATGGTGTTTATGTATATTCCTATCCTAGCTTCAAATCCACCCCCACTTTAGAGATACGATCATGCCCTGTTTAATTTTTGTCTAATCTAAACATAGGTTTCCTAATCATTATTCAGATAGTTGATAGAACTTGATCGTTGGCCATACAATCAAATAATTAAACACATAATTGAAGTAAAGCCATGTAATAGTGAATTACAATCAAGGAGTAGTTAACGCCAGAACTAATGGGTCTTAGCCACCCATGATAGTACTAAACAATTTCACAAGTGTTTGAATTGTTGAAAATACTAAGAATAATGAAGAAAAATTGAGAATCCTTGCTCCCGAGAGTTTCGTGCTTGTATTTTGCTCTCAAAGTGGCGTCACTCTTTCCAAAGTAGGGTTTGAATTCTTTTTATTCGTGTTAGGGTCGTGTAGGGTCGTAAAAACCAAGTCCCCCGCGAAATAGGAGATTTCTTGCCCCAGCATCCAGGGCAGTGCGACACGCTAGCCCTACGTTGTGTTGAGATCCCCAAAAAAATTGTGTCTGACTCTGCGTCCCAGGCAGCACGACGCGCTGGTCTTGGTGCTGGCCTGAGGAATTTTTCTCTTTTCTTCCCTTTTTTCTTCAACTCGTGCCCTTTTATTTTACATTGCTTTCAGGTGACTCCTACACATAAGAATACCACAAATTAACATAAATCATTACAATACACATACAAATCCATGAAATTTGAGTAAAAATATGAGGCGACATCCATATAAATACACATACTTTAAGCCAAATATCAATGGAGTATTGAGGTTTTAGGCCGGATTTGTATGCCTAATGTTGATGGGTTTCGAGAGGTGATTCTTAAGGAGGCCCATAGTTCGCAGCATTCCATTTATCTAGGTGCCGCAACGATGTACCATAATTTGAAACAACATTATTGGTAGCAGAGGATGTAGAAAGATATTGTAGAGTATGAGGCACTTTGTTTGAATTGTCAGCAAGTTAAGTGTAAGAATTAGAGACATAGTGGGTTGCATCAGAGACTAGATATTACGGAGTGGAAGTGGGAGTGTATCACTAGGTATTTGTGGACAGACTGTCCATGTCTGCACATTTCATTCCAGTCATTACTCTACACTTCAGGGTGGCTGGCTCAAATTTATCTTAGAGAGGTTGTTCGCCTGCATGGTATGCCTGTGTATATTATCTCGGATCGAGGCACTCAGTTTATATCATATTTTTGGAGAGCCGTGCAGTGAGGCTTGGGCACACAGGTCGAGCTCAGTGCGACATTTCATCCCCAGAAGGAAGGACAATCCGAGCGTACTAATCTTGGAGGACATGCTGCAAAACCGTGTCATTGATTTTGGGGGCTAGTGGGATCAGTTTCTATCATCAGCAGAGTTCACCTAACACAATAGATGCTAGTCAATTATCTAGATGGCTTTGTATGAGGCCTTATATGAGAGGCGATGTCGATCTCCGGTTGGTTTTTTTGAGCCTGGGGAGGGTAGGTTGTTGGGCACTCTAGTTTGTGATGCGTTGGAGGAGGTGAAATTATACCAAGTTTGTCACGCCCCAAACTCAGGGAGCGCGACCGGCGCTCAACCGAGTGAACCCAGCCGAGCAAGTCGGTTATATACTTTCTACCTAAAATCCCTCATGAACAAAGATAAGACATATTCTCATTAATTAGACAATAGGGAGATTATATATACAATGCCAAATCATTTTCATTAGCTACTTCTTTATTAATGTCTCAAAATACATACACTTTCAAAGTCTAAAGTGGAACAAGTGATTCAAACATAACATGAATTGTTTGACTTTTCCCAACACCGACATACAACCTACACTATGTCTACGGAGCCTCTAATAGATACAAAGGAGTACACTGATAGTGCCGACAATAAGGCTCCGGGTATACCTCAAAACATGATGACATAATGAACAAAAGATACATGATCCTGGAATGAGGTAGGGCTCACCAAGTCTGCTAGGAGGAGGGTGTACTGCTATCATTGATCAATGCTGCCTGCTATGGAACCACCTGCATTCATTAAAGATGCAGCGCCCCCGAAAAAAGGGACGTTAGTACAGTCGAATAATACTAGTATGTATAGCTAAACACCATTTCAATAGAATGAATAATAATACAAGGGGGGACAATCATGAAATCAATGGAAGCCTCAAACAATACCAAAACATCTAGTTGAGAACCACATAATTTTTCAAGTAAATTTCCAAGTTTTTAGGTTGGGAGATCTTTAGTACCGATATACCATCATTCACAATACTAAAGTACTTTTACACGGAGTCCGATCACTACCCAATCGGCTAGGTCATCTCATTTGAGACATCCACCACAATCACAATTCAAATTTTAATTTCCAGCACAGTCACCACCATGTGTGCGGCATGGCATCTGATCACGGCCCGATCGTCTAGTCCATCTCACTCGAGACATTACCTTTTTCTATCAATCATCTCACATCATACCTCTTTCACATTTTTTCGATTCATTGGCACTAGTGGACACAATTATAACGTCATCCTTGGCTCTTGGCCGTATTTCATATTTCGCACTCACCTTATTCATTTTCAAACATCATCATCATTGTCAACAAGAAAGCCTTTCAATTCAAGACATTAAGTACACGTGTGAGCAATTAGGAGTCTTAGGCATATAGAGATTTTCATATAATTTTGCATAACAACCTTCATTCTAACTTGACTTGAAGTCGTAACATTTATAACAGACAGTCCATACTTTGAACATATTCTCAAGTGATAACATATCATGATAAAAGCATTTTGGAACACATATCTAACATATACCTTTCACCACAAGTTTATTCTGAATAGCCAATTTTATATTGATCAATTTGGGACTTACAGGAATTACATGAACACCACGGGAATCAATTCTAAGAAGAGAGGGTTTAGCCAACATACCTTAATTGAGATTCCTCAGACTCTAAAATATTTCGGAATTTCTTAGCAACTTCAATCGATTTTGGAAATATAACAAATTGAACAAAAATTAAGAAAATTATCTTAGTTCCATCTCATTTGAGCATTTTATCAACCACTAAGTGTGCATTAAGGGTTCAAGACCCTTTTATGGAAAATCTCCTCACCCCACAACCCATTCTTTACCATTTTTAGCTCACAATCTTCCTACACCCTTTGTTAATACATGCATGCAAGATGAACAACTCCCATACCCATGAATTAACTTGCTAATTATCCATTTTTAGTTAAATTCCGGAATTAAGGGCTAGAGTGTAGAATCTTACCTTTAGGATGAAGACCTAGTGAGTTTTACTTGATAAACTTTCAATGTTGGAGCAAGAATTGGTGGAAAATTAATTGAGGATCACTCTCTCACTCTAGGCACTCTCTCATTCTCAAAATATCAGATTTTAGCTCAAAAATGGACCATTGCATCTATTTTATCGAAGTGGGGTCGGGTTATAAAAACCCAAAAATGAAGCCCCAGAATAGGATCTGCGGTCGCATATGTGACCGCATAATGCTTCTGCGGTCCGCGAAATGGACCGCAAAATGGCCCTCCGGAACTGGGCTGGTCTGCCCCACTCTGCGGCCGCTATGCGGACTGCAGACCTGTTCTACCGTCGCATAATGCGATGCAGAACCTCCTTCTGAAGAATTTCAAGGTTGGATATGCGATCAGAGTGCGGACCACAAAATGGTTTTGTGGTCGCATAATGGGCCGCGAAAATGACATAAAAAATGGCCCAAAAGACTGCCTCACTCTGCGGCCATACTGCAGCCCACAGAGTGATTATGCGGCCGCAAAATGAGTCGCAGAAACGCCCAATTCTGCCAAATATTTTCCTTCAACTTCCTAGTGCACTGTTCAACCAAAAAAGTCCGTACCATGAAAGCCTATCTCGGCACCACAAAATTCCAGGTTTTTAGGTAGAATTTTACGGGGCCTTACATCCTCCCCCACTTAAGGTCATTCGTCCTCGAATAAGGATCAAAGCTCACTATTAGCATCCGATGCAATTCAACTACCATACTACACACCAGCAGTCCCAAATTTTGACGAACTCCCTAAATTTCTAAAAATTTCCCAAGAGTTTCCTTTGTAACTGGGCCTAACCACCTGCCAGAGAATCCCAGAAACACATCCTTACAACATATACATAATCCAATGACGTAACGCAACACAAAATAACACCAACCGTGGCCTCATAAGCAACATATAACAAAAAAGGAACGTCTTTACATTAACTAAACAAGTGATACGAAATTCATAGGACAATTTCATAAAAAGATTACATAGCTATTCAAACAAGTAAGGATATTTCTTCTTCATCTTTTCCTCGGCCTCCAGCTATTCAAACAAGTAAGGATACTTCTTCTCCATCTCTTCCTCAGCCTCCCAAGTAGCCTCTTCAACCTGCTGATTTCTCCATAACACCTTCACGGAGGCAATTTCTTTATTCCTCAACTTTCGAACATGCCTATCGAGAATGGAAACTGGAATTTCTTCATATGACAGTTCTTCATTAACCTCGATAGTCTCAACTGGCACTATAGTTGACGGATCTCCAACTACCTTCTTCAACATAGACACATGGAATACTGGGTGCACTAATGACATCTCAGGTGGTAGCTCAAGCTTGTACGCCACCTGATCGATCCTCTGAATGATTCTGTATGGCCCGACATACCTCGGACTCAATTTCCCGTCTTTCCAAACCGCATTATACCCTTCATGGGGGAAGCCTTCAAGAATACCCAATCATCTTCTTTGAACTCCAAATCTCTGCGACGAACATCCGAATAGGACTTTTGACGACTCTAAGCAGTTTTCTGCTCCTTAATGATCTTAACCATTTCCATAGCCTGATGCACGAGGTCTGGTCCTATCAACTCAGCTTCCCCAATCTCAAACCACCCAATGAGGCATCTACATCTCCTACCATATAACACCTCAAATGGTGTCATCTGAATACTAGCATGATAGCTGTTGTTGTAAGCGAATTCTATGAATTGAAAATGGTCATCCCAGCTACCTTTGAAGTAAAGAAAGCAAGCACGCAATATATCCTCAAGCGTCTGAATAGTCCGCTCTGCCTGCCCGTCAGTCTGTGGATGAAAAGCCGTACTAAGATTCACCTGTGTACCCAAACCTTGCTGAAATTTCTTCCAAAAATTAGCCGTGAATTGGGCCCCACGATCATAAATGATAGAAACTGGAGTGCCATGTAACTTGACTATTTCCTTGATATACAACTGAGCATACTATTCTGCTGTGTCGGTAGATTTAACTGGCAAGAAGTGTGCTGATTTCATGAGTCGGTCCACAATCACCTAAATCGAGTCAAACTTGCGCGGAGTACATGGTAGTCCTACTACAAAGTCCATATTAATCGTTTCCCAGGGGATTTGTTATATCAGCATAGTCTTTATTTATGATATTTTAGCTTTTAGACTTGTATTATTTCGTAATTCATTATTTTGAACTGTTATTATTATGATTGGCTTGCCTAGCAAGCGAGTTAGGCTCCATCACGACTGAATGGTGATTCTGGATTGTGACATTGGGGCGTGACATCATAGTACTCAAACCAATTATACACTAATCACCTACTCTAATATGAGTAATTTCGAGATATCGTAAGCTACCAAGGGCTACCAACCTGTCTCAGAGATCTATGGTCTCACAACGCAGTTTTGAGCAATTCATTAATCCCATAAGTCAAGTCAATGATAGTTGTTCAAGTTCCCATCAAACAATTCCATTAGTTTCTATGATACAAATTTCACCATTTCATGATAATCTGAAACGATATACAAGTCATGTAAAATGCATAAGACATAGGATATGGAACACTTAGAAATTCTTGGAAATTCATGCAAGATAATTATCTAAACTGTTTTCTGCAATTTTAATAGATAATGGGTGATCACTTGCTCTAGTCAGAACCCGTATTAACATTCTATTCAATTTGACAACTTTATGCAACATGAACTATATGAGAAGCTAACTTTACTAAAAGTAGTGTGTCAACTCACCTTGATTTCTTCCTTTCGAATACCTTCGTTGCTCTAATCCAAAATATTGAATTCACTAAATCAATCTTTATATAGTTAATTCAAGAATGAATTCTAAAAGTTTTAAAGTTTCCAGCTTTAGAAACCCTTGGTTTAATTCTTCTCAATTTTTGGAATCATAGTTAATCTAGATTTTCGTAGTAGTTTCTACGAATAAACATCAACCTTCATCTTCTCCAAAATTTTAAGTCGATATACGGCCGAAATCGGGCTCATCTATTGCATGACAGATCGAAATTATTGAAGATCGACCCCGGGTTCCATCGGACCGGGATACTGGGTTAGAAAACCCGTCTTCGAGGTTATCGAGTCCATAAGAGCATAATCAACCCCGATTCTGGATGAGCCCGAGGTAACATTGTCGGACCAGATAACGGAAGACCGTAATATCTGTAACCTGTCGGATATTGTCATGACCCAAACCGATGGGCCGCGATGGGCACCCTGTGCCCTTAATCAACCAAGTACCAACGTAACGTATCTTTCTCATTACATCAACATGGGTAAATGGTCCAGCAGGGCCGTATGAGGAAAGAATAAAACATGAGAGAACACTCGACATAAAATGACCCAACCTGATATACTCACTTATACATATGACGTCCGGGCTTATAAGGCCAAAATAATCACTCGTCCACTGAACATAGGCCGACAAGGCCATACAATCTTTCATATACATGACATATGTCTTTAAGCCTCTAAGAGTACATAAACTTCATAAGGCCGGGACAGGGGCCCGACATACCAATCAATATATGTCTAAATCATACTAAGTTAATAAGCAACTCCGGAGCAAATGGAGCGCACCAATATCTTCCGCTGAGCTGATAGCCTACTTGGAGGACTCTCAACCTATCTATCGGGACCTGCAGGCATGAAATGCAGCATCCACAGGCAAAAGGGACGTCAGTACAAATAATTTACCGAGTATGTAAGGAATGAAAATCAATAAACAATAGACATGAGAGAAATATGGAGTAAAAGACTCAACATGTATATATGAATAGCTCTGTGAATCATTTAACATTATAATGTCATGCATATGCGTATAAATGTCATACCATGCATGGGTATATGCGTTCATAACATCATCAAGCCTCTGAGGGCATCCCATCATATCATCTCGGTCACTGTGGGCAAATCATCAACGTATACCAGCTGATTCGGTGGTGGTGCGTATATAACACCGTAACCTTTTTTCATATCCCATAAATATATATATATATATATATATATATATATATATATATATATATATATATATATATATATATATATATATATATATATAACGACATCTGGTCATGGGTCAATGTAAATGAATGCAATGCATGAGAAGTACGTCAATAAAATCTTTCGGAGTGTCATAAGACCATTATGCCTTTGATATATATCATGAAATAAACTTTATCAACTTATGTATTTTCTGAGACCCATGAACAGATGAAAGAATAATATGACATATGGGGAATCAAGAACATAAGCATCTCTAGTATTTCTATGAATATAGTCATTTATGGAAATTGTGCATTTGCTCGTTTCGTTTGTATCATATAGATCATGCCAAAAAGAAAGAAGGGATAGCCTTAACATACCTAAGCCGAATCTCTTGACAATCCTTCTAACACACGCCAATCGTGACGAAACACGTAACAGCAAGATCAACATAGGGAACAATCCTTTTAATATTTTCGAGAAAGATTGTACCGTACTTCCTTAGAATCGCAAATCCCATGTTGGTATAGTATTAAGTAGTCTTTGTATGAAATGTTGAAGAAAATCACGTTAATAGAATGATGCCTCTCTTTGTACGAAACATCTCTTTATTAGAATGTTGAAATGTTGAAGCAAATCATTAAGTAGTCCCGTTTGTATGAATTGCAAATTAAGTATGATACATCTCTTTAATGAATTAGAGAGGTTATCTTTAACCTTTAGGTAGTCTCATTGAATTTTAGGTGAAGTTTTCCTCCATAACTTGTAGAGATAAGCATCTTCCTTTTGCTGACGAATCCGTAGAAAGAGCTGCCACTTAATAATTTGCCGAACCAACAAAGTTTTACAAAAAAGTGCAACGGGTGATCGTAGATCAGGGGAAGGTTTAGAATCCTATGGGAAAAGATAGGTAAGCAAAAGTGACTAAAGGCTACCAAGACTTTAGAGGCCACTCATAATTACTGAAACACCACCCAGAACGAAATGCGCCGTCAATGAAGTCGGTCAGTCAAGCCTGATCTTCGACCACACCCTTAACACTAATCTAGAAGCATTGATACACGAAACCCGGAATTATGAGCTTCGACAACAGGATCCAGACCCCTTCCGAGAAGCTAGAAAAGCATCATAAAGGAAGTAGATTGGAAAGAGTCCACCAGAATAATTTAAATGGAGTTCCCCGGAGAATGAACTCCGGGAAGGTAGAGTAGAAATTAGTATGAGAAAATATGCTAAAGTAGTATGATTCAAGTGAAATTACGACACGATACTCAAATCTAGATTCTTGTAATTATGATTCAAGTGAAGAAAAAGTAATCCTATTTATTTTGGGCTTTAAAACCAGTAGTTCTAGCGGTCTACTCGGTTCTTTCAAATTGTTTCTCATTATTGAAAAAGGGTAACAAAGATAAAATACAAGCTTGTTTTATAGCAAGAGTAATTAATCGTTGTTGTTTCAAGGTCAATCTATTCACTCGTCTTGATAATATTTTTCCTTGTTCACTAATAAATCGACTAATTAAACTCATGCTTCTATAATCAATTCGATCCCCCGATTGAATCGGGGGCAAACGCCTACGAAAAGATCGCTTGAATTTAAGAAAAGGTCGCTTGGATTTATCCAAGGTTTGTTTGTTTAATTTATTCCTTATCCCTAAAATCCTATTTCTTAATTCTATTTCAGTTTAAATCCACCAAAAATAGGATTTTAAAAAAATAGGATTTGTTTATTTTCTATTTAAATATGTTATATATATAATGTCATTTTTTCCCCTTCCTTGAAAGGGTAAGACACAGGTATTTGGTTCGCTCTATTTCTTTATCTCCCCATGAATCGTATGTTTGTAACAATAGGGACAGAATTTTTTCAATTCTAATCGATTAGGCGTATTGTGCCGGTTCTTTTGAGTAATATATCTGGAAATACCTCTTGATACCTTATCAACACTGTTTCGGACACAACTAGTACATTCCAAAATCACCGTTACTCGGACATCTTTCCCCTTGGCCATGAACCTCCTTTGGATTTTTGATTTACTCAACTCTTCTATTTTCGATTCAAAACGAAGAAAGGATAAAATAGAAGTTACTAACTTGAAATCCAATTCTAAAAGTAAAAAATTAAAATCAAGAAAATAAAGTAATAATAAAGCAAAGTCATAATAAAATAGTAAATTAGAGAGGTCTCTTATCTTAGGTTGCGGGCCCCACTCCATGTGGTGACTAAGCGACATAAATCCTCCAAATATGCCACCTATCAATATAATATAAGAGTCACTAACTGGCTTTGATTTGCAGCCACGTTGGGAGATTAGTCCCTATCCATCATTTCCTTAATCTTATCCACCAATCTTAATTACATGCTAATCTCCCACTAAAAATCAATAATTACTCAATTATTCGCATAATTAAAAATCTCAAGTTACTTATAATACTACTCACTTTTAACACACTTTATACATCTTGCTATCATGTTCATGTGGTACCTTGTATGGCACTAGTCCATAAATACAGGGTATTATAACTTAGACCGTATTTTATCCAAAATGTCAAATTTCGACGAAAATTCATTTTTTTTTGATTTACTTACCCTGTCACCTTCACGGATTTACTCATCACTTGTTTTAAATAGCATAATGCTTATAATCTCAAAATAATCTCATTCCCAAATTTACGTCGATTAGCTTACGACGAAATTTTAACGTCCGAAAAATGCGTAATGCAACATCTTATTTCCGAGCTTATATCAATTTACTTATGGTGTACTTCCACGTACAAAAATATGGGGTATAACATCACCCCCCCCCCCCCCTGTAACTGTAAGGCCCCGGAAAATTTTGCTAAGTAAATTAGAATTTCGCGGTGCCATGTAGGCTAATTATAATATTTTATGTGCTATTAACATGATGGGCATCAATTGGATTTGATAAATAAGTGTATAAGTCATATAGTAAGTAATGTGGGGTCTAATGGGAGGCCTAAGTCTAAGTCACATTAGAAAATTTCTTAATGGGCTAAAATTCCAAAAGAGTTTGCACAAGTCCACATTTTGAACGGACATATCTAAATATGTATAAGGTTTTATGTGACGAACAACCTATCATATTAAAGGTCTTCGAGCCTAGTTTCCAACGCTTCAAACCGTTCGTCATATGGATATTCCTACACAAAGTTATGATCAAATTACCAAAGACTGGAAAAATGCGATATAGTGTCGAATCTGCGATCGCAAATATGTCGCATTTTTGACTCTACTATCGCAGATCTGTCGCAGATTGGGCCAGTGTTGCCCAGTTTTGGGCACCTATTTCGCGATGCATTCTGCGGCCCACATTCTTGTTTTGCGGTCCATTCTGCGATCGCAGACCCTGTTTCGGAGGTTTATTTTTTCTATTTTTATAACCCGACCCCATTTTCATAAATAGGTTGAGGGGCTTCATTTGGGTCATTTTTCTACTGATTTTAGAGAGAGATGAGGCAGATAGAGAGAGAAAGGAGGGGCCTAGCTTCATAATCATCCAAATCTTGCTCAAGTCTTCAATAATCAAGGAAGATAACCATAGATTGTCCTCCATCCGGGTAAGTCCTACTTCCAAAATTTCATGCAAGAGGTTAAAGGTTCAAATATATTGTGGGGGGGGGGGGGGTTAGAAATAGGCCATGCATGTGGGACTAAGTTGTAGTATGTGATGTTAAAGAACTAATATGGGTAGTTCATGTTAAAATTGGTTGAGGGAGGAAGGAATTGCCATTCCTAAACCTTGTAGTCTACTTCACATGTTAGGTGTTTGATGAAATTCCTAAGAGAGTTACACCTTCGGTAATCTTCCTAATTATTAATCGATTTCTGCTATCTCCTTATTGATTGTTATTGCTAGAGGTGTTGGTGTATTGTAGAAACTTAAGGGAAAGCTCTATTGAAGTATGTATGGATAAAACCCCCTCCTCTTAGAAATTAAGCTTCCATGGTGCCCTTGCAAATGTTGTAAGTTTGAAATTTGATTGATGTAGTACTTGTTATGTTAAATGAATTGTTGTTGTGAAGATGTATATAGAAGGTGCTTTTTCATGTGCTTAATGTGTTATTCTTTGTAAATTGAGGATGGGTGGAGAACATGAGCTATGTGCTAAATGCCTAAATTTCAAGTCAAGGTTACATTGTGATTAATATGCCGAACTAGATGAATTCCTCTCTATGCTTATAACTTGAATTGCTTATGTATGTGCCTATGATCTTAAATGGCAAGGTTAACATTGAAAATGGGAATAATATGAAACGTGAGTTATGGAATGTGGCCTAGTACCAAGTATGAGTGGTAATTGTGGCCCCAAGATGCCGATGAACTAATACATTTGAAACAAAAAATTTAAGTGAGATGATTAACGGAGAAATGGTAACGTCTCGGGGAGACGGCTTAGCCGATCGGGCCGTGATCGGATGCCATGTTATACACACATGGTGGTAATGTATTGTTAATTGAAACTAGAAAGTGAGAATGAAATAATGGTAACATCTCGGGGAGACGGCTTAGCCGATCGGGCCGTGATCGGACGTCATGCTACACACATGGTGGTAATGTGTTGATATTGAACTCGGAAAGTGACAAAGAAATAGTGATTGAGGTATATGTCTCAAATGAGGCAGCTTAGCCGATCGGGCCGTGATCGGACTCCGCGCAATAAAGCGGTGGTATTGTGAATGATGATGAAAAGTTTTGAAATGTCCCAACCTAGAGGTATGGAAATTATGTGAAAGCTATGTGATTCCTTTTATTTGATGATGTTGTGATTGTTTAAAGGTTTTGTTGAATCCTTATGATTTCTTTGTTCTTGTATGGTTGTTCTTTCTAATGAGATGGTATTTAGTTATACATACTAGTGCTATTCGATGGCAGAAACGTCCCTTTTACCGGGGGCGCTACGTCTTTAAATGGATGTAGGTGGTTCCATAATAGGCAGTGTTGGTCGCAACTAGTGACGCATCTCCCTTTCAGCTGACTTGGTAAGCCCCACTTCATTTTGGGGCCCTGTACCGTTGTTTATCATGTACTTTGTATTTTGAGTTACAGCCGGAGCCTTGTTGCCGGCATTTCCATATTACTCTTCAGTCGTATTTAAAGGCTCCGTAGACAGGTTGTGGGCGGTGTCGGGTATTGAAAATTTTAACTAGATATGTTGTATTTGCAGAATGTTTCCCTCGTATCTATTAATTGTAATAAATTGGTTAAGTATGATTGAACTGTTAATGAAAGACAAAGATAAAGATTGTCAATGTAATTCTCATAAAGTAGGATTTATGGAGTTCATCTCTTTGTTATTCATAAATTAATTTTGGGTAGAATGAAACCTAATAGGCTTGCTCAGTCGGGCTTACTCGGTTGAGCGCCGGTCGCGCCCCTCAGTTTTGGGGCGTGACAAACTTGGTATCAGATCCTAAGGTTTTAAAGTGTCCTAGGATGTCTCGGAGCCGTGTCTAGTAGAGTCCTTCTTATCGGTGTGTTGTCAACCACATCTATAAGTTGGAGGCTATTTGGACATTTAGGAATTTCACCCTTCTTTGATACTCCAGATCGTGCGGTAGAACCCAAGATAGGGAGTGTAACGACCCGACCCGTCGTTACGGAAGTTACCGCCCCGTTTTCCCCGTTTTATGCTTCTATATGTTTTAATATATGTGTGTGGAGAATTTGAAGTAATTCGGATAGAGTTCGGTTAGAAATGAGACAATAAGTCTCTTTATGAGAAGGTTAGTTTGGAAAAGTCAACCGAATGTTGACTTATGAGTTAGAAGGCTCGGAATGAATTTCCGATGATTCGACCAGTTTCGGGAGATGATTTGTGACTTAGGAGCGCAATCGGAATTGAATTTGGAGGTCCGATGTAGAACTAGGCTTGAATTGGCTAAGGCTGGATTTTGGCGAATTCCGGATGGTAGGTGAGATTTTGATCCGAGGGTCGGAATGGAATTCCGAGAGTTGCAGTAGCTCTGTTAGGTGATTTTTGATATGCGTGCAAAGTTTCAGATCATTTGGAGGTGTTTAGGTCGGGTTTTAGATCAAATGCAAGTTTCGGAAGTTTTAGTTTAACTTAGGCTTGAATCCGTGGTAATTCGATGATTTTGGTGTTTTTATGTTACGAGCAAGTTCGAATGAAGTAATAGAACATATCTGTGCATTTGGTTGAGGTCCCGAGGGCCTCGGGGTGAATTCGGGTGGTTAAACGAGAGTTTTGAGGTGTAATTGCAGGTCAGATTTTTCTGTCATCTGGTGTTTCCGCTTCTGCGGAAATGGACCGCAGAAGCGGTACTGCAGAAGCGGTACCGCAGAAGTGGATTTGTGGCCGGCTAGGGAAATTCCGCAGATGCGGAAGGTGGCTCGCACCAGCGGGTCCGCATAAGCGGACAATGTGCCGCAGGAGCGGTTTGAAGGAACCGCAGAAGCGGACTTCGCGTCGCATAAGCGAAGTCCGGGCTTCTAAGTGAAAACCGCTTAAGCGGAAATGTGGCCGCAGAAGCGGTCCCGCATAAGCGAAAGCGGGACCGCAGAAGCGAAAAATCGCTGGGCGACAGAAGGGTTTTAAAATAATATTTCATCCGCGACCCTTTCATATTTTTCCTCCATTGTTGACGTTCTTAAGAGCTTTGAACAAGGAAATTCGAGGGTTTTGACTGAGAATCACTTGGAGGTAAGTTCCTTGGCCTAAATATTCGAATTTATGGTAGAAATTACATGTAAATTGTAGAAAATTCATCAAAAACGGGTCAAGCTAGGGCTTAGAAAGCTGTGATGTAAAAATGGAATTTGGAGGGTCAAACGAGCTCCGATTTTGGTAAACTTTATATGCACGGACTCGTGGCGAGACGAGGAATCCGTTGGTGTGATTTTCGGAATTTTTCGAGAAGTGGGCCCGGGGCTCGGGTTTTACCAACTTCGTGAATTTTAGTACTTTTCGAGTATTTTTGATTGGGTTATGTTTCTTTAACCCATATTTATGTATTCGTTGTGATTTTGACTAGATTCGACGCGCGAGGAGGTCGATACGAAAGGAAAAGGCATTGCGGACCATTCTACGGCCAAATAGAGGTGAGTAGTTGGTGTATATGATGGCCTGAGGGTTTGAAACCCCGGCTTATCACATTGTGACGCTATTGTTGGGCGTGACTCGCACCCCATGGCAGGTGCGGGATTGGTTATGACTGGGGATTGAGACTTAGTCCATCCCGAACAAGAGTGTTTCTATATTGGCGACTGATACGCACCCTGTGTTGAATATATCTGGGCTTATTGCCGTGTTTGGGGCCTTGTGCCAATCTGTAGCATCCTTAGAGGATGAATGTCATTGTGATAGCATGCTTTGTATAATCATTGATCTCAGTCCTGTGTCTAATCGCTGTTATAAAATGCCAAGTCACTATTCCTGAAGTTAAAAATCTAAAGTATATTCTTCTTAATAAATTGGAAGTTGGAAAATTAATTGAATCTGTTACGTGACTCATATGCATATTGTGGACTGAGTATGGATCGGGCTGCACGCCGCAGCGAATCGTATGATTATATTGCGCTTGGGCTGAAGGAGCCCCTCCGGAGTCTATACACACCCCCAGTGAGCATCGTCGACATTAAATGGATCGGGCTACGCGCCGTAGCGGTCATGTGCATTGCATCGCATCTTTACATTATACTTGACTGATATATTTTGAGTTGTTTTGCTGTTAGTTCGTAATTAGGTGTTGGACTGTTAGTTTTAGCTTTACTTTGTGGCATTTCGTGGATTTCTTATCTTCAGACATTTTATATGCTTATTACTCACTGAGTCGGTAGTACTCACCCCTACTCCCTGCACCTTGTGTGCAGATTCAGGTACACCGGAGGCTTAGCTGAGCAGTCTTTGTTTCCCCGAGCTTATCAGAGTTGTTGAGGTAGCTGCTTGACGTTCGCAGGACCGGACTACTCTTCCTATTCCAGTTTTATTTATATATACATTTCCAGACTTGAGTATTTTCGTTCAGATATTGTTATTCAGATTGTTTTAGAGGCTCTAGACTCGTGACCCCAGATCTTTTGGGAGTGTTTTTATCAGACTTCGTATCTTTCTCAGTATTATTCTTCCTTAAATATTGGATTATTATTCTAAGACTATTATATTCTCTTTAGATTGTCGGTTTGAGGTCTACGGTTGATTTGGGAATGATTGTGGTCAGGCTTGCCTAGCAATATTGTTGGGCGCCATCACGACCGGGTTTGGGATCGTGACAAGTTGGTATCAGAGCCTAGGTTACTAGGCCTCGAGAGTCATGAGCCGGTTTAGTAGAGTCTCGCGGATCGGTACGTAGACGTCCGTATCTATCCTCGGGAGGCTACAGAACCTTTAGGAAATACTTCACATTCTTGAAATTCAAATTGTGCGGCTTGTTATTATGAAAAACTAAATTTCCGTATTCTATTCTCTCGCAGATGGCGAGAACCCATGCTAACGGACGTGGCAGACGACCACCAGTGCCACCTAGAGGCCTTGGTCGGGGTAGAGGCAGGGCAACAGGAACAGCACCTGCTGATCCACCAGTTGACCAGGCTTAGGGTCAGATTCCAGCACCAGTTGACCAGGCTCAGGGTCAAATTCCAGCTGTAGATGCTCCAGCAGCACCTGTTCAGGCACCGGCAGTGCCCATCGTGATTCCTGGTCTCCATGAGGCTTTGGCTCAGATCTTGTCCGTCTGCACTGGCCTGGCTCAAGCGGTTTCAGCTACTACAGCGGCGACTACTTCTCAGACCGGGGGTGGTCATCAGACCCCCGATGCTCGCACACCCGAGCAGGTTGTTCAGGGCTTACAGACACCTGGGGTAGCTCCAGCTCAGCCAGTTCAGCCAGCTGCACCAGTTGCAACAGTTGTTCCAGTTGCGCCAGTCGCACCAGCTCCAGCTCATGTGGTTCCAGCTATGTCGGATGACGAGCAGCGTCGGTTGGAGAGGTTCGGTAGGCTTCAGCCTCCGACATTCAGTGGTGTTGAGGGCGAGGATGCCCAGGGTTTTCTGGATAAGTGCCAGCGTATGCTTCGTACTGCGGGTATTCTGGAGTCTAGTGGAGTGGCTTTTACTACCTTCCAGTTCACAGGGCCTGCATTTACTTGGTGGGAGGAGTTCGAGAGGCGTAGGCCTATTGGAGCAGCGCCCCTTACGTGGCATCAGTTCTCTACGGTATTCTTGGAAAAGTATGTACCCCAGTCTCACAGTGAAGAGCTGCGTCGTCAGTTCGAGTGGTTGACTCAGGGAGATATGACAGTGACTCAGTATGAGTTGAGGTTTACACAGCTAGCTCGGCATGCTACGTGGATGATCCCGACAGATCGCGAGAGGATCAGAAGGTTTGTGGATGGCCTCAACTATCCGATCCGCATATTGATGACTAGAGAAAGGGCTACAGCAGTTACATTTGAGGAGGTAGTTGATGCGGCTCGTCAGATTGAGACAGATCGTCGTCGGGAGCGTGAGGAGAGGGAGGCTAAGAGGCCTCGAGGTTCAGGTAGTTTCAGTGGTGCTCCGTCTAGGGGCCAGTTCCAGCGCAGCAGAGGTCGTTCCTTCAGACCTCCTCAGTCAGGTCGTTCAGAGTCCAATGGGGCTTCGTCAGGCCGTGGTCATCAGCAGAGCCAGCCTGCACTGAGTGCCCTTCCAGCTCAGAGCTCTGCTCCTGCTTCTTCAGCCCAGGGTTCATCTGCAGCGAGGGGTTCCCATCAGTCCCCTTCTCCAGCTCCAGGTCGTTGCTACGAGTGCGGTGAGTTGGGTCATATGAGGAGACAGTGTCCCCGGTTCCGTAGTAGACAGTCTCAGCAGAGGGATCAACCCTCATCTTCTGCTCCTGTTTCTTCAGCACCCACTCAGTCAGCTAGGAGTGGAGGTCAGGTAGCCAGAGGTCACCCCAGGGGTGAGGACCGTACTGGCGGTGGTCAGGCTCGATTCTGTGCTCTTCCAGACAGGAGAGACGCCAGTGCATCAGATGCAGTCATCACAGGTATTATCTCAGTCTGCCACAGGGATGCCTCTGTCTTATTTGATCCCGGATCTACCTACTCCTATGTATCTTCATATTTTGCTCATCATTTGGGTACGACCCGTGGTTGTCTTGCCTTGCCTGTGCATGTATCTACCCTGGTGGGTGATACTATTATTGCGGATCACGTATATCGATCCTGTCTTGTTACTATTGGGGGTCTGGAGACCCGAGTTGACTTGTTATTATTGGGCATGGTGGATTTCGACGTGATTCTGGGTATGGATTGGTTATCTTCGTACCATGCTATTCTGGACTGTCATGCCAAGACAGTTACGTTGGCTATTCCGGGTATTCCGAGGATCGAGTGGCGAGGCGTGACTGACTATGTACCCGGCAGGGTGATTTCCTTCCTAAAAGCCCAACGGATGGTTGGGAAGGGTTGTTTGTCGTACTTGGCTTTCGTTAGAGATGTTGGAGCTGAGACTCCTAGTCTTGATTCGATTCCCGTTGTGAGGGATTTCCCTGATGTGTTTCCAGCGGACCTGCCGGGCATGCCGCCGGACAGGGACATTGATTTCGGTATTGATCTGGTGCCGGGCACTCAGCCCATCTCTATCCCTCCCTATCGTATGGCACCAGCGGAGTTAAAAGAGTTGAAGAAACAGCTTCAGGAACTCCTAGATAAGGGGTTCATTCGCCCGAGTGTGTTACCTTGGGGTGCACCAGTGTTATTTGTAAAGAAGAAGGATGGCACAATGAGAATGTGCATTGATTACAGACAGCTGAACAAGGTGACAGTGAAGAACAAGTACCCACTACCCCGTATTGAGGATTTGTTTGATCAGCTTCAGGGAGCAAGGGTATTCTCTAAGATTGACCTCCGATCGGGCTATCACCAGCGGAAGATTAGTGATTCAGACATTATGAAAACGGCTTTCAGGACGAGATATGGGCACTACGAATTTCTAGTGATGTCCTTCGGGCTGACTAATGCCCCAGCCGCATTCATGCACTTGATGAACAGTGTATTTCGGCCGTATCTGGATTCTTTTGTGATCGTGTTTATTGATGATATTCTGGTGTACTCGCGTAGCCATGAAGAGCACGGGCAGCACCTGAGGGTGGTATTACAGAGATTGAGAGAGGAGAAGTTTTATGCGAAGTTCTGTAAGTGTGAGTTCTGGCTTAGTACTGTGACTTTTCTGGGACACGTGGTGTCCAGTGATGGTATTAAGGTTGACCCAAAGAAGATCGAGGTGGTGCAGAGTTGGCCCAGACCGTCCTCAGCTACTGAGATCCGGAGTTTCCTCCGTTTGGCGGGTTATTACCGCAGGTTCGTTCAGGGCTTTTCATCTATTGCTTCGCCATTGACGAAGTTGACACAGAAGAATGCTCCATTTGTGTGGTCAGATGAATGCGAGGAGAGCTTCCAGAAGCTCAAGTCGGCCTTGACCACAGCTCTGGTACTAGTATTGCCATCAGCTTCAGGTTCTTACACGGTGTATTGTGATGCTTCGAGAGTTGGGATCGGTTGTGTATTGATGCAGGAGGGTAGAGTTATTGCGTATGCTTCTCGTCAGTTAAAGCCCCATGAAAAGAACTACCCTGTGTGAGCACGTGATTTTTG
Organism: Nicotiana attenuata; assembly: GCF_001879085.1. Classification (NCBI taxonomy): domain Eukaryota; kingdom Viridiplantae; phylum Streptophyta; class Magnoliopsida; order Solanales; family Solanaceae; genus Nicotiana; species Nicotiana attenuata. The sequence goes on from NW_017670820.1 coordinate 248,215, forward strand.
CCCTAAGCAATAATTCCCAAATTTTCAAACAAAACAATTTCTTTAGTATTTTATAATTTTTTGTGAATTTTGTGGCATTTTTTGGTAATTGTTACATTTTTATTTGTGCATTTTAATTCATATGAAAATAGAAAAATATGCATTTTTGCATTTAGGATTTAATTTCATATTTTAGTATTAATTTTTTTTAGAACAAAATGTTAAGAAAATAACAAAAAGGGTCCATTTTGCATTTTTTGGTATTAGTTTGCATTTCTCTTTAGGAATTAATTAGGAAATATAATTGTTAGAGTCAAATTGTTTTTAGTTTTATTTTAGCATTTTATAAAATCAGAAAAATAAATAAATACAAAAATACAAAATAAAATACAAAAAGCAAAATGAATAAATACAAGGAAACAAACAAAGATATAATAAGAAGGCTGCCCTGAATTGGGCCATTGTCAATAAATTCGGAGCCCAAGTATTAAATCAACCCCCAGGCCCAAAATTACATCAACCCTGAACCATCCCACTTTTACCAACCCGGTCCAGCCCCCTTAATGTCTAAACGACACCGTTTCATGGTTCTTGAATCATGACCGTTGGATCTCATCAATCCAACGGTCCGGAACTAACTAGGTTTATTAATATAATAGTGTCCTAAAATTCCCCCCTACCCCCCTTTCCCGTCTCAGAACACACCTCAAACCCAAACCCTAATGCCCGTCGCCTTCCGCCGTCGCCGTCGGCCGGAAATCGTCTCTGCCGGCGGCCTACTTCCAAATACTCCCAAAAATACACCACAGCTGCTCCTCACCTTCCCCATTATGAATCCAGCCTCGCTTTTTCTCAAATCCCATCCGAACCCCTCGAATAACCAAAGCAGTGGTCGCCGCCTCCGCCGTACACGGCGGCGCCACCACCAAACGACCCCAGCTTCACAGCATGTGTTCTCCCCAAGGTTTTCTTCCCAAATCCATAACCACTTTTGTCCAAATCCTCCTACATCTCCTCAAATTTCAGATCGAAATAGGAATTCAAAACCCTAATTTTCAAATTGCGGATTTCTGTCTATTTTTGGACTGTGATAGTCCTTAGTCTTGTGTTTCTCATAGAAACACATGATTAAGGACAAGTTCCAGTCCAAAGTTTGCAAAGACCTGGCCGAGTTCATAATCCAATTAGGTATTTTGTTTTTCTCTTTCTTTTAATTCTGATTTTTTTGTTTCTTTTATTTTCTGTTTTGTTTATATTTTTTGATTCGGTATGTGTTCTAGCAATTTTAATAATTAGTGCAGTATTTGATTTTAAACGCATGGTTATAGCCTTTAATTCAGTTGTTTGATTGCTGAATGTGTTTTAGTCTGTTTCGATAATTGTTTTGCAATTCGATTTTGTTTCATTTTAATCTTAGTTTAATTGTTATTTCAACTCTGTTTGGATACTGTTTGGCTTGATTAAATCAATAGTTTTGATAGTTTAATTAGTGTTAGTTTAATTCACTTTAATGATTGTTCCTTAATTCAGTAGTTAGGGTTAATTGATTGGTTATAGCTGATTTAGATTAAATAAGGTTAACCATAGTCAATATTAATTAAAGTAAAGGGGTTTGGGTTGGTCAGTAATTCCAAGAGGGTTTCAGGGGTAGTTTAGGCATGAAAAAGGGTAGTTTTATTAAGATTGGTAAATTCAAAACTAGGGCAAGGGTAGTATAGGTATTGTATAGCTAAAAGAACAGCCTAGGGCCTTCCAGAATAGGACTTTAGTGTAGATTTTAGTAAACTTAGGGCAGTAACTTGAGAAACAAGTTAGAAATTGAAGGTTTAATAGGTAAATCTGAAATAAAAAGGGGGGAAATAGTGAAAAGATTCCAGAACCTTCTGCCCTTTTTTTTGCCCATAAAAGGCACTCCTAATGCCTTCACTAACAAGGAAGAGACACCCCTGAAAATTCCCAAAAAGTTTTGAGCCTCCAAAAATCTTCCCCCAAAACCCTCTCGGCAGATCTAGCTTCAATTTGAATTTGAAATCACTAGAAGTTCAAAACTCTCTTTAAGTCTTAAATTCTGCCCCAAAAAGCCAAAAACAATAGAAAAATCAGTTGAAAAACAAAAAAAAAAGACTGTTTTCATCGAAAAATTCAGTTTAGTTTCAGCATTCAGTTCAACATTTGATTGCTGAAGTTTCAGAGGTTTACTAGAGTTAATTTCAAGTGGTTTTGGGTCCAATTAAGTTGTTTGATCATCTATTGGGCGTTTATTCTGTTGATTGTCATTCCTGGGTGTGCATTGGGTATTTTTGGAGTTGAAATTGATCCGGTTGTTGTGTTATTATTCCTTGTTGATTTGCTGAAATCACTCTTGGGTTATTGCTGTGGCTTTGCTGCGTTGTTGCTTGTTATTGGCTTGAACTGACCTCGCTTCTCTCATTTCTGTCCAATATTCAGGTACACATTTGTGTCTCTCAAATCATTTGAAGTGAAATGAAGTGCTGGCAAACCTTGCCTATTGAATTTCCTCTTTGTTTGCTTTAATTTGATGTCAAATAAAACTCCTAAGCTACTCGCCTTGTGGTAACCCTTCTATGCCAAGGAAACAAAATTCTTACTCACATGGGTGACGCCTAGTATAACAGGCACACTTAGTCCCTTAAGCTTAACTTTGCTCATAGTGCTCGCTTTAGGGAAGCATTTTCCTGAATGACCTTTAAAGGTTATTCTTCTGTTTTCCATTCTATTATCGTCCGAACGCGATCTCTAAAATTCTCTCGATGCCGACTATTATCAAATCATTCGGTCTCTAATTCATGTTCAATTTATCTTGTTCACCAGCCCATACTGATTTCTATTACTCTAGGGTCTAACTTTTCCTTCTGGTAATCACGTTGGAGTCACCAACTTATTTCTCAAAATGAGGCTATGACTTTATGGCTTATACTCTTTTACTGTTTCAAGGCATGTCTCCTCTTCTCTTTCCCTTCACTTGAAAATGGACTCTGTCATCCTGTCATATTTGGATTTACCATTATCACTCATTTATCACAATTTACTTATAATGCTTTATTTGCTCTCTTCTTATTCTCTTGCTAATATTTCTGTCTATCACTTTATTTTGAATATTTCAACAAAATAATCTTTCGCTTTTAGCTCCCCCTGCTCTATCCACTGGCTCTCGGGTCGCCTAATATTCTCTCTTGGCTAGGGACGGGAGCCATTCTAAGGTAAATCTTTACCCCTTCTAAGATTCCAATGCCTATCTTCTGAATTTTATGAACATGCTAGTATTCATAGCTAATTGTAATATTCTAGAGTGCACCATCTGGGTGTCTCACAAGGAGAACTATTACCATGTTTGCAATATCCTTCGAAAATTTCAGCTAATGCTAACAATCCATCAACCATTTTTTATTACTCTAACCCCAACTGGATCATGATATCCCGTCATTCTCTTAAACTATATCTGTTAGCTCCCATAGGGCATAACTGAGATAGGTATGGCCAATTAGACATATCTCTGTTATTGTTGAAGGTAAATCAAAGTACTTATACTTCTCTGCCTGAATTGTAAATACTGATAATCTTCATTAACTGGGTACCCCGTACCTTTCTTCACCTTGCTTCTTTTACTTACTGAAACTTGTATCTACCTTCTGATTCTCTTAATTCTTTTTACCATACGGATGGATAGATATTCTTGCCCTAGGGCTCCTTGTCAAGAAGCTTACACATCTTAGTACACATATGATCTACTGAAGACCTCACATTTACTCATCATAAGCATGATGAAAAATCGAGTTCCTCTAACTCAACTCTACCACAACCAAATTCAATATCTTACCAACTGTCATTATGGATGTAGGTCTCATTGTATTACGAATAAAATAGAATTTACAAGTTTGAATTCTTACAACTGAGCTCTACCACATGATCTAGAGTAAGAAAAAAGAGTGACACTCCTAAATTCCATGTAGCCTCCTGCTTATAAGTGTGGTACACAACACACCCATAAAAAAGACTCTACCAAACATGGCTTGTAGACTACCTAGGATAGAACTGCTCTGATACCACTTTTGTCACGACCCAAACCGATGGGCTGTGAGGGGCACCCGGTGCCTTACCCAACCGAGTACCAACGTAACGTATCTTTCATATCATACAATCATGGGTAAATGGGCTAGAAGGGCCGTCATGGTATAACCAGAATAACATAAAAGGGAATACTCGACATATGACGACCCAACATGGAATACAAACTTATACATATGACATACGGGCCTATAAGACCAAAATGATCGCTTGGACACTCAAAACATAGGACGAAAAGGCCATACAATATTTCATATGCATGACATCTGTCTACAAGCCTCTAAGAGTACATAAACATCATAAAGGCCAGGACAAGGCCCCGACATACCAATAATTACATATCCAAAGCATACCGACCAAATAGGCAACTCCGGAGCAAGTGGAGTGCGCCAACACCTTCTACTGAGCTGATAGGCTACTAGGAGGACTGCCAATCTGTCTATCGGGTCCTACAGCATGAAATGCATCGTCCCCAAACAAAAGGGACATCAGTACAAATATGTACCGAGTATATAAGGCATGAAAAGCAGTATATAAAAGACGTAAAGGAAACATGGAGTAAAGGACTCAACCTATAAGTCTGAACAACTCTGTGAATCATGAAACATTTATAATGTCATGCATATGTATATGAAGGTCATATCATGCATAGGTATATGCGTACATAACATCATCCATCCTCTGAGGTTATCTCATCATATCATCTCGGCCTCAATGGGTGAAATCATCAAAGTATACCAGCTGATTAGGTGGTGGTGCGTATATAATGCCGTAGCCTTTCTCCATGCCCCATATATATATAATATATGCGTATATAATTCCATCTAGTCATGGGTCAATGTACATGTATAAATGAATGCAATGCATGTGGAAGTAAGTCAATAACATCTCTAGGAAAGTAATAATATCAATATGCCTCAAGTTAATATCATGAAATAAACTTTATCAACTTACGTATTTTCTGAGACTTATGAACAGACGATATAATCATACGACACATGGGGAATCAAGAACATAGTCACCCCTAGTACTTTTAAGAATAGAGTCATTTGTGAAAGTTGCACGATTACTTGTTTTCTTTGTATCATATGGACCAAGCCAAAAGGAAAGAAGGGATATCCTTAACATACCTTTGTCGTTTACTTAACCTCATGGCGTTGGTTCAACCCATTAGTACTTCAATCTACAACAACGTTATGGAAGCATTGTTAAGCTTACGAAGGCTAGAATTTAACACGAATGAGAGACTAGATCGGCTAAGAATAATTGGACAACACCTCCCTTATTCTTTTCCGTTCCTCAAATCAAACAACAAGACCAACATGCCCAGAATGTCAACAAACATATTACATCAATATCCTACCGTAAGTTCCATCGCAATACATCACCAAAAGAGTACACACAATCTCACACAACAACCTAGTGCTACTTTGCACTTTTCCATCCCTAAAATTTAGCTTGAACTTGAATACACTTCAATATTGACAACCACAATATACTCAGGTTATACATACTTATTTTTAAGCCACAATACAACAAAAATGAACTCATAGCAGTCCACAAATTACAGCATCTCAAAATTGATTTTCAGATTATTACTTCATCAATTCTTACTCTCACAACTTAGTTAAGGCACCAATAAGCTTAAAAAACATGTCCAAGCCAATATTTACGTGTGAAATCCATATAATAACATGAAACTACTCCAAATAGTCCATAACACCTCAACAACTTCAACTAAATTTTCAGCCCCTACTTCTCAAGTCCTTCAGCAAACCACCTAGCTAGAACTTAAATAAACTCTAATAAATAAATAAGAGGTGATTTTCTTACCTATATCTAATCTTGCAGGGACGAAACCATGGTACTTTCTTTCCCTCGATGACCACTTACTTGCTTCACTTTAGATCTTTCAAGATTGGAGATTACCCTTTAACTTGAATTGAAAGAAGAAGAAGATTATCGGCAACTTCTTGAGGGCTTGGAGTAGATCAATTTGGAAGAGAAGTTTGTAGCTCTCTTTATGTTTCTACTACTTGGATATTATGAGGAGAGGTGTCTTGATTTATCTCCTAAAACGTCCCTCTTGGCTAACCTATACATGTCCATTTAGGTGGACTAATTTGGGCCTTCCCTTTTTGCCACACCTACTTGGTTACTTAATAGGGGTCACATGCTGCCCTTATTCACTTATACACGTTTCTTTTCCTCGTTTAATATTCATGGCATATGTTAAGTATCTGAAGCTAGTAGGACGGGTAAGCAATTATCCCAGTTAGCAAGCAACTCAATTTCATGTATCCATTATCTCATTTGTTTTTTTCCAAGTCTCGTTCATCTTAACTTACTTAAGACTTCGATAAAACTTCCGTAGTCATGTAGAAGGATTTCATCCTTTTTTGAGCTTACATTAGATAATATTATAATGAAAGTGACGTCTGAAGTACAGTGTAACGACCCGATCGGTCGTTTTGAGCATTTGCACTTCGCTCGCCAGTTCTCGAGCATGACTAGCCCCGTATGATGTATTATGACTTATGTAAATCGTCAGTTTTGGTTTTCAAAATAATCAGAATAGATTTGGAAGAACAATTCTCAGCTTGAAGCTTTAAATTTGAAAGGTTTGACCAAGTTTTGAGTTTTTAGTATTCAATCTCGGATTTGGATTTTTATGATTTGGTTAGCTCTGTTAGGTGATTTTGGACTTGGGACAGCATCCGGAATGTGATTTGGAGGTCCGTGGTAGAATTAGGCTTGAATTGGCGAAATTGGAAATTTGGTATTTCTCGGTCGGCAGTGGAAATTTTGATATCGGGGTCAGAATGGAATTTCGAAAGTTGGAATAGGTTTGTAGTGTCATTTGTGACTTGTGTGCAAATTTTGAGGTCAATCGGACTTTTTTTTGGCAAGGAAGATAAACGTTTATTCATTACTAAGTAGCATAGTTACATGGCCTGGTCCTCCCATTGGGAGCAGATGAAGGCATACCATTAGAAGTAGCATTACAACCAAAAGAGGACATTACATGGTTGCCCAGCATAGCCAAATTATTTAACACAACAGTATTAGTGGTGGTAGTCCTAGTAACAGTGATTCCTTCTTTATCAGCCCGCACAACTTCTTTAAGGTAGTCAGGTACTTCCAAATATATCTGGTTATGATCGACATTGGCTTGCTGAATTCCCTGTTGCGCCAGATCATGCGCTATGTTGTTGCCTTCCCTGAAATTGTGTAGGATGGGTGGATTCCCCAACATCTTCAGCCAGTACCTGCATTTACAAAGAAGTGCATTATAGAGTGGTGAGTAATGTGATTCAATTAGTGATGGCATAGAGGCAGAGTCTGTCTCTTTTTGCAAAATTTGTGAATTGGTAAGTTACTTCTAGTTGTAGGCCATGGCATAATGTCGCAAGCTCAATGTATAGAGGAGAGGGACCAGTAGTTGTTTTACTAAAGTCCAGAATCCAGTTCCCAGTCGAGTCTCTGAATACTCCACCTATCCCTCCTTGCTCGAATGTACCCTTAAAAGCCCCATCTATATTGAGTTTCAATTGGTGTATAGTAGGGGGTTCCCATTTGGCAGCAACTTGTAAGGGTCTATCAAGTTTGTTGCAGTTGATGTTACTGCAATGCAAATATTCCATGGCTCTTGAGATAACATGATTACTATCTACTGAGTTACAAAGATTGTGGAAGGTGTTTCTATTCCTATTAAGCCAGAGAAGCCAAAGAGTGAAGGAGAAAAGACAATCCCATGTCAAGGAATGGTATGTGGTGTGTGGTTTTTGTTTGTATAGACTATCTAGCCAGTGGGTAGAAAGTTTATCAACTAATTGAATGCTCACACCTAGAGCTTCCCATAAATACTTTGCTATTGGGCACAATAGGAAAATATGTTGAGATGTTTCCTCCACGGTAGGGCATACTAGGCAGTACAAAGAAGTGGCAACTCCAATGTGATTCAGGAAGGTTTTTGTAGGTAATCTATCATGGTAGCATTGCCAAAGGAAATATTTAAGCTTATTCCAAGTTTTTAATTTCCAGAGCCATTGAAAATTCTTACTATGGGTATGGGTTGCATTAGCAGTAATAAGAGGGTACACAGATCTTGTGGTGAATATACCATCAGTGGTTGGTGCCCAGATTGGAGTATCAATGTGGTTCTCGTTATTAGTGGGTTGAATAGAGTGGATTTGAGTTAGAATATGGGGAGAAAATTCAAAGGATAGTTGTGATAGGTCCCATGTCCCATTGTAGAAGATATTAGAAATCTTGAGGGTTGACTCTTGGTGTGTTAGGGGACCATGGATCATGCTCCTTACGCTTTTTATGCATGGTAGCCAGTTTGCATGCCAAAAATCTACGTGGGAACCATCTCCAATATGCCATGCAGTAGCATCTTTACAAATGGTCCATCCTGTGAGGATATTTTTCCATATGAAAGAATGAGAAGTATTTGAGTACCGACCAGTGTATTTGGAATTAAGCACTGTTGCCCAGATAGTAGTGAGAAGGTTAAAAAAATGCCAAGTGAGGCTTGTAAGAGCCGCTTTGTTCTTATCCAAGGATTTTTGTATCCCCAGAACCCTATCCTGCTTAGGCAAAGAGACAGTATCCCATTTTATATAATGAATCTTTTTTGATGTGGGATTACTTCCCCAAAGGAAATCTCGTTGAATTTTGTCAATTTGACGGTGTGCTTTTTTGGATAGCATGGTGTATTGCATGATGTGATTAGGGAGATTATTGAGGGTGGTTTGAATAAGAGTAGCTCTCCCTACTAGTGATAGGAATTGAGTTTTCCAACTATTAAGTCTTTTGTTGAGGTTGTCAAGGATGAAATTGTAGTCCCTTGGTTTAGGTTTGGTACTCAGAATTGGAAAACCTAGGTATTTCCCAAAGGTGTCACTAATTTTGATATTTAGGATGGCAGACATTGAATTTCTTTGAGAATTTGAGCAGTTATTAGAGAATACTAGTTTTGATTTTGAATGATTAATTTGTTGCCCTGATAATCTACTGAAAAAATCAAGACAACGGTTGATTGTGGAAGCAGATTTCTCATTGGCTGCTGCCATTAAGGTTAAATCATCCGTGAAGAATAAATGGGAAAGAGGTGGCCCATTGGGGCTTATTTTAATAGGATCCCACAGAGTTAAATCAACTTGGTGATTGATAAGGGTAGATAGTAATTCAATACAAAGGATATATATATATATATATNTATATATATATATCTATATATATATATATATATATATATATATATATATATATATATATATGGTGACATAGGGTCACCTTGTCTAATGCCCCTAGATAGCTTGAAGAACTCCGTTTAAGATCCGTTGACCAGGACAGCAATACTGGAGGTAGTAATGCAAGACATGATGAGTTTGGTGATTTTAGGTGGGAAATAAAAATAGTGGAGGGCTCTACGAATAAAAGACCATTCCAGGCGGTCAAATGCTTTTTCCAGATCGATTTTAAGGAGCATTTTCCCCTTATTTCCTTTTACTTTCTTATAGTGGTGGATAATTTCTTGAATGATAATGGCATTATCAGCCGCCCGTCGTCCTTTGAGAAAGCTTGATTGAAAAGGGCCTATGAGGGTATCTAAAAAAGGTTTTAGACGGTTGACAATGATTTTGGTAATAACTTTATAGGTAGTATTACAAAGTCCAATAGGCCTAAAATTTTTCAGCTCGTTGGCATTAGGGAATTTGGGTATCAAACAAAGGAAAGTAGTGTTAAGCTGTTCAGGGATGGTGAGGTTTTCAAATACAGAGTGACATTAGTCATAGATTGTTTTATGGACAATGTGCCAATATTTTTGATAAAAAAAGGATGTATTCCATACGGTCCAGGGGCTTTAAAAGGTTTAAACGAGAAAATAGCCCTAGTAATTTCATGATTGTGCAGTGGTTTATCCAATGCTGATAAATCAGTAGCACTGGATGAGACTGAGGAAGTTTGGGTGGTCAGCCAATTTGAGGAATCATGGCTTGTTTGGTAGATGTTGTGAAAATAATTGAAGGTGTGTTGAAGGATTTTATCGGTATCATTAATCCAATTATTATGAGCATCCTTAAAAAAGGAGATACGATTTTTCCTTCTCCTATTAAGGACACTTATGTGAAAAAATTTAGTACTAGCATCACCTTCACTAAGCCAGTTTATACGTGAACGGAGTTTTCAGTAATCCTCTTCTATTTTTAAAAGAGTGCTATACTCATTAGTGAGGGTTTGCTCGAGATTTTTTAAGAAAACACTCGTAGGATAGTTGGTGGATTTTTGGATTCCACTAAGTCGTGCAAGAATTGTTTTCTTTTTCCTAATAACATCACCAAAATTGTTGGCAGCCCAATCTTTAACTTTATTAGTGAAAAGAGTGGTGGCATTGGATAAATTTTGACCATTCCATGTATCCATGACCATAGAAGGAAAATCTGGGTGATGGCACCAGTATGTTTCAAGCCAGAAAATACGTCTAGTGTGATGCCTAGTGCAATGAGATAGGGAAATGAGGAGGGTTGTATGATCAGAATAAGTCTTAGGGAGATGGGTAACAAGCGCATTCGGCTAATATTCAAGCCATTGTTCGTTAATAAAATACCTATCAAGTCATTCCAAAATTAAATCAGAACGATTATATCTATGATTAGACCATGTGTATTTTGCCCCCTTAAACCCAAGATCCATAAGCTGGCAGTGATTAATATAAGATTGAAACCGAGATGCTCTATTGCGATTAATAGGTCTCCCACCCCATTTATCTTGTTGACTAACAACTTCATTGAAATCACCACCTAGGAACCACATGCCCTTAAAATTGTTAGCTATATTTTCTAAGTTTAACCAAAGTTGAGACCTAATATTTACACGGGTGCTAGCATAAACAGTACTAAACAACCAAGGATGATGATTAGGTAGTACCTGGATCATAGCATGGATTTCCTGGACATTAAGACGGATATGGCTGAGTTGGACATGGGAGTCATGCCAAAGGATGGCAATACCCCCCCCCCCCACCCGACTGTCCCTGAGCAGGGATCTCCACCATGTTGGAAAATTGGAAATCATCTCTAATGCCAATGTGATTGGTCATACGAGTTTCCAGGAGGGCAACTAGGGAAGCGTTATGGGTAGTCAATAGGTCCCTAAAATGACGCCTAAACTCATCATTGTTTCCACCCCCGATGTTCCAAATCACAAAATTAGGAAGTCTAGTCATTGAGGGATCGAGGGGGGATGCTGTAGAACACTGCCCTTCACTAATGGGCTTTGTATTACTGCGAAGTTGCCTACTGCCTCGTTTAGTGGAGGTCCAATGTCGAGGGAACATTTGTACAGTTCCTGTGGGCACTTACACACAAACTTCTTGTCCTCCAGTGCCTGAAATAACATGATCTTGACTGCATGTAGGTTTGAAATTTCTGTGAACGATGTTATGTTTAGGGGTGGGATGATCTATTCTTGCTCCACTATTCCTTCCTCTTCTTGTACGGGTGCTATGTGATGGAGATGAGGTTGTGTTTGACGAATATCCATCGGTGGTGGGAAATGTTGAGGCACAGGTTGCCATGCATGGATCAAAGGAGGAGTGTTTTGATCCTGTGGAGCAAAGAATGGTAGCTGGTAGAAGAGTTGCATGTTCTGCAATGGATTGTAGTGGTGTGGGAGATTCCAATGAGCTTGCATGTTGTGCAGTAAAGCAGGTGCCAATGCTGGAGCTATGGGATCGAGAACATTCATCACCCAAAGGTGGTTGATGTAGTTTGACATTGCTAGCCTCATGCCCTCTGAAATTAGCTGGGCTAGAATCTGAGGGTTTTGGAGGACAAATAGAACCTCCTGGTTCTGGATGTTCAACGTAAAGAAAGTTGATTGTCTCTGAAGCCCTTGTTCCAACCATGTCGTTGGTTGATGGTCCTGAGGGAGGGTATTCGTGACATAGATTGGAAGATTTAGGTTTGGTACTTGGTTGTCCATTCTGGATAGTATGGATGGACGTTGGTGGGGGGATAATTGGTTTAGTGGTATTCTCCTCCTTGTGAATGGTTGTGGTGGATTCATGTTGAGGAGTGGAAGATGTAGAGGAAATAGGAGCTTGGGGTTCGCGAGGCAATGATTGAGTAGGTAATATAGAGTTTTGGGTTTGCATGCTTTGTTTAGTTGCTTCCAACTCTAGGTTATCCCTCATTGGAGAATTAGTTTGCATGGCCACGTGGCCAGCGTTGTGTGACAAGTTGTTAACCGGTATATTAGGGGAATTATGGGTAAGAGGGGGCGTGCCAAGTAGATGTTTAGGGAGTGGGGCCGCTGGTTTGTCTACAGTGGTATTGCATGCAGCAGGTGTGCCACGTGGACTATCAATTTGGGGGGTAGTGGAGTGGTTTCGTGTGGGAAAAGAGTGGGGATCATCTCTGGATTGGCTATGAAAAATTTCATCCAAATCCATTATAGCTGATTTCTCTTCCTTAGTTAAATCATTGCTATTAGCAAGCAATGATGAAAATTTATTAGAGGTTCGAATAGTAACAGTAGGATTATGAAGTTCTGTAGTAGGTTGATTGGTAAATTTGTGTAATTTTTTTTGCTCAGAAGTAAAAGGATTTTAAGGCTTAAAAGCTAATTTTTGATTATTTAGGAACTTACCTGATGTTGCATCAAAATTATTGACACTGATACCTGTTTGGTTATCCGGGTTTCTGGCCTTTGGAGGAGTGGCAGCTTTGCGTTTATGCTTATGTCCTTTTGGGGATGACACTGTTTGCCACTGCTCCTTAGTGGAGTGTCCCTTACCTGTTGAGTTAGAGGAGATCACCCAAGGTCCCGTTTGTGTTTGCTTCACTGTCTCTGTTTTAGGGTAGATGCATGAAGGTGCTGTGTGATCTAAACGACCACATGTTTTACACAAAAAGTTTTCTCCTTCATACACTAATTGTTTGTAGATGAGAACCAATTTGAATTGCAGTTTGGACAGGTTGATCTAATGGGACTTGCACAGACAGTCTTGCATACCTCTCTCTGATTGCTGAACTGGTACAGGCATCTATACGCAGTAGCTTCCCAACTGAGTTACCAATTTTTCCAAGCACTATCCCATCGTAGAACTCTGTAGGTAGCTGAGGAAGACGAACCCAGACGGCTGAGTATAGTTCCTTGGCTTTACTAGCCACAAAATTAGGCTCCCATCTTCTAACGGAGAGGTAATGACCATTGATAAACCATGGCACTTGTTGTAGAGCTTTTGCCATGTTTTCTTCTTTGGTAAATTTAACTACATAAAAATCTGATCCTAGGTCAATTAATGGAAATGTTTCGTTTGGTTTCCAAAGGTCTTGGATCCTTCTTTTTAGATATTGATGGACCATTATTTTACCTAGGAGTTTGATTATGAGAGAGAAACGCCATGGTGAGTACATGCGCTGCCTGTCCTCATCTGATAGAGAGATATGAGTGAATTGTGGGGACAACGATTCATGGTCGGAATCATCTCTCATTGGCTCAGCATAGTCAAGCATGGTGATGTTGGAGTTAATTTGTGTATTTGTTATAATTTCGTGGGAAAGTAATTTCTCCTTCAATGAGGGATTGTTTGAAATATTTGGGGCGGAATTAGTTGGTGATAATGGATGATCAGTAGTTTGATCAGGTGGTTTTGGAGGAATGGATGCATGAGATGAATTTATTTCTGGGTTCATTCCTTGATTTGATAGGTTTCGGCATCGAATATAGAAGTTGGAAGTTCTTAGTTTCATTAAGCTTGAATTGGGGTGTGATTCACGGTTTTAGCATTGTTTGATGTAATTTGAGGCATCAGACTTGATTTGATTGGTTTCGGCATCGAATATGGAAGTTGGAAGTTCTTAGTTTCATTAAGCTTGAATTGGGGTGTGATTCACGGTTTTAGCATTGTTTGATGTAATTTGAGGCATCGACTAAGTTTGTGTCATATTATGGGACTTGTTAGTATACTTGGTTGGGGTCCCATGAGGCTCGGAAGTTTTGGAAGATTTTGGCGTTTTGAGCATAAGCATGTAATGATCCAAAGGTTCATTTTTAGTTCTAGAGATCGAAATTTGATTTCGAGACTTCCGAGATTTTGATAATGAATTATAGGAGTGATCTGGAAAGTTTGGTCTAATTTCATCAAGTCGCGATTGGGTTTTTGACGCGAATCATGAGTTAATTGTTTAACGAGCGAAATGGGTATCGCACCGAGCAAATGAGCTCCAAATTGAATTTTGATTGAAGGACTATGTTCGTATTATTATTATTTGTGACTCATAGGAACAAGAATCATCGAATTCTGAGTTCGTATGATGGAGTTAGAGCCTTTTTAGTGAAATTAAAGACTGCTGGTGCATCAGATCTGGTGTGCACCTTTAGCGACCAGATTTGACCACTTTTAGCAACGAGAATTGGCTTTTAGCGACCAGAATCGAGTTTATTAATGTTGTTCTGTTTTTTAGGCTCATTTTGACATTTTTTGGTGAAAGAACACGGATGAAATGAAGAGAAAGAAGGTGCCCGGCCTAAAAGACTGGTGGAAAAAGCTCTTTTTGCTAGGGGCGATTTTTGAGCAAGAAATCGTGGGAAATCTTGAGGTAAGTCACTTGTGATCATTTCTACTCCAAAATATTGAATTATCATCGAATAATCCGACTAGATTACATGTTTTTGAGGTGTAAATTGGGGATTTGGACCTAGGGATTCGAAAATAAGATTTGAAGATTTGGAGGCCGAATTGTTATCGAAATTTAGTAATTTTTGGTATAGTTGGACTCGTGAGTGAATGGGCTTTCATGTTTTGTAATTTTTGTCGGATTTCGAGACGTGGGCCGAGGGTCGAGTTTGAGTGGATTTCGGGATTTGTGCCTAATTTGATAGTTTTTCTTGTGGAATTCATTCCATTAGCGTACATTGATGGTATTGTTATGATTGTGAATAGATTTGAAGCGATTGGAGGCTGAGTCGAGGGGCAAGAGCATCGCGGTGTAGAGTTTTGACCGGTTTGAGGTAAGTAATAATTGTAAATCTAGTCTTGAGGGTATGAAACCCCGGAATTTTGTACTATTTTGATAAATGAGGTGAGGCACATGCTAGGTGACGGGCGTGTGGGCGTGCACCAGTAGGGATTGTGACTTGGTCCGTCCCGTGGCAAATGTAAAGTTGCATATTTTGGTAAACTCTATATGATATCTATGTGTTTTAGAAATGATTCTGTTAACTTGGGTTGAATGCCATGTTTGGGGCCTTGTGCCGTACTGTTTGGACCCTCAGGGGTATTTTACTACTATCCTCACACTGTTTTGATTCGAAAGCATATCCTTAGTCATGATTTTACCTGTTTTTTTGTTTGATTCAGTTTCTTTATTCTATTTTTAAATATATGAAAGTTGTTTGGGTTGAGTTCCCTGATTTTTTACTTAAATGCGCTAGTGGCTTGTGAGGTTGATGACTGAGAGAGGCCGAGGGCCTGATGGTGAGGATTATATAATTATGGATCAGGCTGCACGCCGCATCAATATATATATATATATATATATATATATATATATATATATATATATATATATATATATATATATATATGTGTATATATATATATATATNNNTATATATATATATATTTGTGGATCGGGCTGCACGCCGCAGCGATATAACGCTTGGGCTGTAGGAGCCCCTCCGGAGTCTGCACACCCCCAGTGAGCGCAGTCGACTATATATTTATGGATCGGGCTGCACGCCGCAGCGGTTATCATAAGATACCTATTGAGTGTGAGTGGTGATTGATGAGAGTTGAGTCACGAGTGACTGAGAGGCTTGCCCGAGGGGCTATATATATGAGTGATACTTTGCCCGAGGGGCTTGTTTTTATGAAATTATTGTTTTCACTCTTCTTTTATACTAAGCCTCTATTGAAAATATTGAACAAATATTTTAAACAACTTTCATTGAAACTGAAATTTTTACGAGATGTTCGGAATTTAACTGCTGATTTGAACCTTGTTATTTCCACTGAGGTTTTTATGTTATGAGATGAATATGATGATTTTTTTAAATGCTCGTCATTGCACTCAGCCTTTATTTACCTTTATTACTTAGTGAGTTGGTGTACTCACATTACTCCCTGCACCTTGTGTGCAGATCAAGGTATTTCTAAACCCGGCAGCGGGTGTTGATTACTCAGTGGCAGGTCTATCGGAGTTAGTAAGGTAACTGACTGGCGATCGCAGCCCTGCTTTTCTCCCTCCTTATTCTCCCTTAGTTGTATTCAGTGATTTCTTTTTTTTTTCCGGTCATGTTAGTCTTGATGTTGTCAGACGGTTGTAGTAGATGCTCATGACTAGTGACATTCCGATGTTGGGCTTTCTTTCCGCACTGTTGTTTTGATTTAAACTCATTATGCAGGTTTATTGTTAAATAGCTTTGGTTTTGTCTTAAAAATGAAAATATTGATTGGTTTTGGTAGTGTGTCGGCTAGTACCACATTAGGCGCCATCACGACAGGGTTAGTTTTGGATCGTGACATATAGGGTGTAACATATGATATCTCGAAATTACTCGTGCTAGAGTAGGTGATTAGTGTATTGTTGGTTCAGGCACTATAGCAAGAATCATTCTGATAAGAAATAGAAATGCTAAGGCTTAAGAATGCAAGCATGCTAAGAATAGAATATTGAAATACACAACACTACAGGGATAGAGCCAGGTGATTAGGCTAAGATCGCCCTTTACTTGTACAAGAATAAGAATCATATGAAAATCCTTAGTACTCGTCACTATCTAAAACTCAGCAAGTCATGATGGCACCTAATCCAATCCGCTAAGCAAACCAACAGAACCAAAAAATATATATCATAGCATAAGACTAAGATAAATCATAAACATGACAAATATAATAACTTTAGTCTAAATCTAATATAACAAGTGCGAAATCAACCATAACCTCCCCTAGGAACTGGTGTCACAACATTATGAGCGCTAAGAGTATCAACATACATAAATCACTGAAATAAATCACTATTTGAGCAAGATAATATTAATAGATAAAAGAAAGTGACTCCAAGTCATTGCGGATAGACAAACAACTCTACATCGAGTCTCTCAAGTACTCGGCTACTGAGCTCCTTATTTGGTCTAGCTCGTACCCAAATCAGTATCTGAATAATAATATACAAAAGTATACCATGGGTACAAAAATTAACCCATAATCAATAAGTATTATTCCTAACCCCGACGAAGTAATGACAAGATGCTGACAAAAATACTCACTTTTCATAAAATTGTACTATTCATAATCATAGACAATAATAGGAGATATAGCAAGAAATTACAAATGTACTAAGCACAGTCAAAGCATGAGAGTTAATAATTGTTCTTCCAATTAGTTAATTCCGGTTAGTTAATATACTTTTTATATAAACAATTAATGTGTTATTTCAGGATTATAAATAAAATTTTAGAAAAAATAACTCAGCATATTTTTACATTAAAATGTAATCATAGTTTTATTCACTTGAAATAATTTTTTATTGATTTATGGAATCCTCATTTAAAGCACTCTTTTTTTTCATAAAAAAGAAAGAAAGAAACAAACAATAAAATGGATAGATTAGTAAATAAATATTCCATGGGAAGAGAAGTAGTGGGTTTTTGCATGAAAAAATAATAGAATTTGAAATTATGCTCTCGTCCCACATCGGTTGAAAGATGTAAGATTTTCCATCTTATAAGTTGAGCTTTGATGCCATAGAGTCCAACAGCTGTGAACTAACAAAAAATAAGAAAAATCTAGGAAGGGTTGTAGTTGGTGCTTAGTAATAAGATTTAATATTATGTATTTAGAATTAGAATTCAATAAAATAATAATGCTAATATATACTAGTACTAATTAGTAATATAGTAATAAGATATAATATTGTGGTGCTATAATATCTCGAGCTGGGGAGTATACATGTGGTACAAAAAATATATATCTGGAAGATTTCTAAAATTATTATACATTTAAAATTCTGACCGATTTTTCGGTCGGTATTTGAAAAAAAAAAATAATGCCCGCCGATTTCGGTCGGTATATGTAGTTTGATTGTCAGTCAACGCATTGAACTAACCGACCGTTTTCGGTCGGATAATGTTGACCGATTTCGGTCGCAACACCTTAGCAACCATCATTTTTCCGACTAATTAAAAGCGGTTGGAAATCGGTCGCTTTTTCTCAAATTCCGACCGATTTCGGTCGGTTAATTAGCCAGTTTTTTAGTAGTATAAGTAATCCCAATCACTTCCGAACTTCTCGGGAACTTTCCTTACCTGCAAGTCATAAATCATCAAATGAATTTATGAAAAGTATCAGCTGTGAAAAGAGAATCTTAGAACTCAAAATAACAGATAGATAGTTGCAGCACCCCCCATAAAAGAGAAGAAAGAAAGAAGAGTTTTATAAACGAAGTAAATAAGAATGCTTTGAGAAGAAAATAAATAAGAAATACGAATTTTTATGAATTTTGCTTCATCTGTTTATAAGAAACTTTAGTTCTAATTGTAAATGAACTTACATGCATAGTTCTTTCAGAGTCTCGTTCTAATTTTAGTAGGAGGACGTTTTACTTATTAAGTATCACTGTGGTATACTGTATTCTATGTTTTTCTTGAAACCTACATTAGCTTATGCCAATGTAGGCACAGTTATTATGGAGAGCAGGCTACATGTTAGGACCTCCGATCCACTCCAACAGATTTGGTTCTATCTGTTTGGCTCAAAAGATACTAATTACTTTGTAAGCGAAAACAATCAAAATGAATCAAAGGTAAATCGTAATCGAATATAATTAGACCTAGAAATATATATTATGCTTGTGATTGTTTCAACAATCTGGATATTCGAAAGAGAGTAAGAGAAAGCTTGTTGAGAGAGAGAGAGAGAAAGAAAAGATAGCTTCTTATTGAAAAGATCCCCCTTTTATAACATTGGGATTCTCCTTTATATAACAAGAGAACCCCCTCAAAAAATAATAAAATAATACAGGGATAGGTCACGTGCTTTCGAGGAGACGACGAGACTCAAGGGCATACTTTCGCTCTGACATTCTTAGGTCGTCCCCTCTACTTCGGCTATGGCTTAGTCGGGGGTCGTTGCTTACCATAGTGGGCAGAATTTGACCCCATACAGATAGTCCCTCCGTTCGTTGGTGACGTAACGAAGTGCGTCGCCGATGGACGGAACCATGATCCTTGTGCTAGGAAAATTTTGACCATGTTTGGAGACGACGACGTGGAGAGGGCGATAGTTTGAATTTGTTGATCTATTGGCGCGCAATCCCTTCCCTGAGATGACGTCACCATATGCAGGCGTCATCATTACGCGTGTTCCCGAGGAAGTACAAAAGGTGTTCTGATGCTTGGTTTCCAGCGCCTGTTTGGGGTTTTGCCTCTTCGATTTCAACGCTACCCAACCCTATAAATAGGGAAAGGGTTCAACTTAACCTAACTTTAGATCATCTGCAAACGTTCTCCAACTATTTCAAGAAAACGCTTTCTTTTTACGAAAAATCACCGCTTCCCTGAAAGTACACTTGTGGTTGCGTAGTACATCACTCCTTAATCGGAAACCATGACAAAATCTAAACGGGATAACGCTGCGGGGGTTCGTAATAATAAATCATCTGACATACCGCCTCCATCCGGCGGAGACAAGGGAGAGAAAGGGGAGGATCTCACCCCTCTTACCGTAGATAACGTGCTCCCGAAGCAACTCCTTATTAGGAGGGACTTTCAAAGGGATTCTCCCGAACAACCTTGGGAGAAATCTGAGTTAAAACAAACTGATTTAGATACTCTTCGTGCGTCGTATGATATACCCGCTCACGTGGAGATGGGTTTAGCAGGAGCGGACTATGCGAACACCCATAGATCGGGATTCTGTACGTTTTATGAATATCCCTTTTTGATCGTCTACGGCCTCCCCTTTTTTCCATTGGCGGAGGAACTTTGCCGTTACTACAACATGTGTCCCGCCCAGCTCACTCCGTATACCCTAAAGATATGTAGGGTAATGTCGACATACGCGGAGCTGGTCGGGCTGGAGGTCTCCGTCCACCACCTATTGCAGCTATTCAGTGCCAGCTATCTGAGGGGCACCATGCTGCATCTAAAGAATCGTGGCTCGAAGGGGTTGGTTGTGCAAACCGACGATCGAGCTAACCGAGGCTATTGGCGTAGATACTTCTTTAATAAGACGGAGCACCTGGTGTCTAACCCCGTCGGATTCCCTGAGAGGTGGAATTCGAGATGTAAGTATTATTATCCGTCGAGTCGTTTATCGTACGTGACTCTAGCGGTTCTGATTATACCATCCTTATGATTTTTCTGTTATTTTGCAGCTATAGCTCACGTCCCTGGTTCATAACCGATATTAAGCAGTGGGTGTCCGGTTTGCTGCCTCTCGCGGAAGAAACCCGTACGTGGGCTGAATTCATTGAACGATATGGTCCCGCGAGCCCTTCAGGTATTTCTTCGACTTTAATTAGTCGTTTTTACAAACTTCGTCGGCTAAATCACTTTTATTGCCAGGTCAAAGTGCTCCTAAGAGGAGGGCGACGACATCCGCCTCCTCCCGATCAGATGTTGGTCAGACTGCGTAGGAAATACTTTGTGCTTCTGTCAGGGAAGGGGTGACCGTAGCCTCTTTACAAGGGGATGCTCCTGCGGAGGTGGATATAAATGAGGTGGGGCCGTCGACATTGTCTCCGCGAGCCTTCCGAGGGAGAGGAGCCTGAGGAGAGAAAAAGGAGGAGGCTCGTGATGGGTAAGCGGTGGCGACTGGAGATGACGAGGGTGACACGCCTCGCCAAACATCTAGGCCCGTCTTTATGGCCGACGCCATCCGTTCGGGGAGGCCGGCCAACCAGATAAGTGCTGATGTTGGTACCAGCTCGGCTCGTGTTGCCGAGGGTAGCTCATCGCCCCTTGTTGGTGGCGACGCTGGGGGACCAACTGCTGAGGCCGCCCACGGGAATGTGGAAGAGGTGGTGGAAAACTCTGCACGCGTGGAGATGACAACAGACGGATCCGGCCGCCGCATCGTGATTCCAGGGGCTTACAACTTGTTACAGCACAGCGAGCGGGCTGCACTAGAGATGGCCCTACTGTGTGCTGCCCCTGAGCGCGAGATGCTGAGCGCTGTCAGCGATGCGGAGCTGTCACGGAGGGTCGCTGGCATGGCATTACAGGTAACTTCTCTGTTCTTCCGTGTGTCGTGAAGTTGATTTTGATGCGTACTAACTTACTTGCATGTATATGTTTTCTTCTTTAGACCCTGGTTTTGGAAGTGGAGAGGAGGTGCCGTGAGGAGAAGAGAACGACCGTTTTTGATAAGATGGTGAAGAAGTATAAACAGCATCGCTCCAAGCATCAAGCGGCGGCGGATCTTTTCCGGCAAGATCCACAATTCCAGGTGTTCCGGGAGGGCCTCGAACAGAGGGAGGCACAATTGAGCCGCAGGGCGGCGGAGCTGGAGAAAATGGATGAGGAGTTGGTGAAGGCTGTGGCCCGTAATAGCGAGCTGGAATCACTCCTCAAGCTGAGGGAGGAGGAGTTGGAGCTTAGCCGTGGAGTGGCGGCGGAGGTAGCCGATCTTCACCGTAGGGTGGTGGCTTTGACAGCCGAGCTCGAAGCTAAGGCGGCTGAGATCGATGTCCTTAGGCGTACTGCCCCGCCACGTCCCGGGGACGCGACCCAAGATGTGCACGAGATGTGGGTATATGCGGAGGCCAAATTGGACGTGTATACAAAACTTCTTGTTGCGAGACGTGCCTCCGAGGAGGAAGTTTGGGAGCAGTGGCGTGAGGATTGTGCCGCTCGTGTAGCTTGTGGGTACAGCTCCGACTCTCCTGATCGAGAGGGCTACACTTCGGAGGACGTCAACCGGCTCGAGTCCGACCCATGGTTTAATGAGACTTACCGTCTCGGTGGCGATGGTCGAGAAGGAAAGCAAGCGGATGGCGATGGTAAATCTGGCGAGGCTCCTTAAGATTTGTATAGGTTTTGCCTTTTTTCTTTTTGGAATGTAATGGGAGTCCTCCATGGGACTAAATGTATATAATTTTTGTCATAGTGAAAGAATTATACTTTTGTTGCTATTCTTGTGTGTTGTTCTTTGTTTATACATATTTTGTCACCGTCGAGCTTGGCTGGCGCATCGGTTGTGACGGCTTTTGGCCCGCAGGATGTAACTTCGACTGTCGTTGAAGTGTTATTCGTCGTTGTCGATCGTGGTCGACGATCATTGGCGATGGCCTTTGGCCCATAAGGTGTAACTTCGACTGTCGTTGAAGTGTTACCTGTCGTCGTCGAGCGTGGTCGACGATTATTGGCGATGGCCTTTGGCCCATAGGATGTAACTTCAACTGTTGTTGAAGCGTTATCCGTCGTCGTCGACTGGGGTCGACGATCATTGGCGATGGCCTTTGGCCCATAGGATGTAACTTCAACTGTCGTTGAAGTGTTATCCGTCGTCGTCGAGTGGGGTCGACGATCATTGGCGATGGCCTTTGGCCCATAGGATGTAACTTCAACTGTCGTTGAAGTGTTATCCGTCGTCGTCGAGTGGGTCGATGATACTTTGGCCCATAGGATGTAACTTCAACTGTCGTTGAAGTGTTATCCGTCGTCGTCGAGTGGGATCGACGATCCTTGGCGATGGCCTTTGGCCCATAGGATGTAACTTCAACTGTCGTTGAAGTGTTATCCGTCGTTGTTGAGTGGGGTCGACGAGCTTTGGCGATGGCCTTTGGCCCATAGGATGGAGTTGGTGGCCTTAGCCGCTTACATAATGGAGTTGGTGGCCTTAGCCGCTTACATAATGGAGAAGGTGGCCTTAGTCGCTTACATAATGGAGAAGGTGGCCTTAGCCGCTTACATAATGGAGAAGGTGGCCTTAGCCGCTTACATAATGGAGAAGGTGGCCTTAGCCGTTTACATAATGGAGAAGGTGGCCTTAGCCGCTTACATAATGGAGACTCAACTAGGCCAGTCCCTTTATTATATCGGCCGGGAGAACGCGTCGACTGGCTGGTATGATAAACCTGTCTCCATACGCCCCTGGGTGTCCCCTTCGTCGCCTCGTTAAAAACCTCCCCGAGAAAACCCAATTGGGACAAAACTCAAGTAAGGGAAAAAGAGTACGACTCGGGAGACGCCCCTTAAAAATGGAAGTACTTGAGGTGGGCAATGTTCCAGTTGTTCTGGAGTATTTTCCCTCCATTGTTTCCAACTGGAATGCTCCTTTGCCTTCGCTTGGGTCTTTTGACGCCAAAGTTTTGGCTTTGAGGACGTAGTCGCCTACTTTGAGCGGTCGTATTTTAGCTTTTCTGTTGTAATACCTTTCGACCTGTTGCTTTTGAGCCGTCATTCTTATGTGGGCCATAACCCTTCGTTCTTCTGCCTCGTCGAGGTCTTGAAGCCTACCTATGTTGTTGTCTGCTCCACTGGTATGTGAATATCTCAGGCTTGGTTCTCCGATTTCGGCTGGTATAACCGCGTCGGTTCCGTAGACCAGTGAGTACGGTGTTTCTCCTGTGCTGGATTTGGGCGTTGTCCGGTATGCCCATAGTACCTCTGGTAGTAATTCGGGCTAGATTCCTTTGGCTTCTTCGAGTTTCTTCATCAGTATGTTTAATATTGTTTTGTTGGAGGATTCCGCTTGGCCGTTGGTGGCGGGGTGATATGGCGTGGAGAGTATCCGTTTGATGTGCCATTTGTCAAAGAACTCCGTTATCTTTTTGTCGATGAATTGGGGGCCGTTATCGCAGTTGATTTCTTTGGGGATGCCGAAGCGGCATATGATGTTTTTCCATATGAAGGCGATGACTTCTTGTTCGCGTATTTGGGCGTACGCACCTGCTTCTACCCACTTAGAGAAATATTCAGTCAAAACTAACAGAAATCGTACCTTTCCTCGTCCTGCTGGTAGGGGACCGATTATGTCCATCCCCCATTTGATGAAGGGCAAAGGTGATGTTGCTGATTGTAGGGGCTCTCCCGGTTGATGTATCATGGGGGCGTACTTTTGGCACTGCTCGTACCTACGAACGTACTCCGCTGCCTCCTTTTTCATTGTGGGCCAGTAGTACCCAGCTCGGATGATGCAACGGACGAGAGCGCGATTGCCGGTATGTGCGCCACAGTGGCCCTCGTGTACCTCTTCGAGTACATGCCTTGTTTGGTGTGGCCCCAAGCACTTAGCGAGGGGTCCGCCAAACGTTCTTTTGTACAGATCGTGACTTATTAGGCAGTATCGGGAAGCTTGTACACGGAGCTTTTTGGCTGCTTTTTTGTCGAGCGGGAGTGTCCCGTCCTGCAGATAGGAGACAAACTGGTTGTGCCAGTCCCAAGTTAGATTTAAAGAGAGTACCTCAGTGTGATCTATGGCTGAATGGAGGAGGGTGACTATGTTTCCCTTGTTGATGTTTTTGGTGGCTGCAGCCAATTTGGCTAGGCCGTCTGCTTCGATGTTCTGCGCCCTCGAGATTTGTTCCAGGCAGCATTCATCGAATTCGGGCATCAACTTGTGAATTTCGGATTGATATTTTAGCAGTCTCTGTTCCTTGATCTGGTAAGTCCCGGTGACCTGGTTTACCACGAGTTGAGAATCGCAGTGGAGGATGAGTCGTTAGGCTCTATACTTGATGGCCAGCTTCATACCTGCAATCACAGCCTCGTACTCGGCCTCATTGTTAGTCATCTCGGGGCATCGTATGGACTGACAAATTATTTCTCCCGTGGGGACCTCGAATACGAGTCCTAGTCCCGATCCCGAGGCGTTGGAAGCGCCGTCAGTGTAGAGGGTCCAGAGGTCGGTACTAGGAGTGGCACGAATGGCCTCTAGTTCCGCTTCCGGGAGAATCTCTGTACTGAAATCGGCGACACTGCAAGTACCTGCGACTTGATGGCATTTCTCGGGTGATAGGATATGTCGTGCTCGCTGAGCTCTATGACCCATCTGGCGAGCCTGCCCGATAGCTCGGGCTTGTGTAGGATGCTTCTCAAGGGGAAGGTCGTTATAACTTTTATTGGATGATACTGAAAGTAGGGTCTAAGCTTTCGTGAAGCTACGACCAGTGCTAGAGCCAGCCTCTCGAGGTGTGGATACCGTATTTCGGCGTCCACTAGGGTTTTGCTGATATAGTAAATAGGAGACTGCGTACCTTTGTTTTCACGGGCCAGGACTGCGCTGACGGCGACTTCGAACACTGCCAGGTATATTAGCAAGGGTTCGCCAGGGTTTGCTTTAATTAGCAATGGTGGAGAAGACAGGTATTCTTTAAATTTTTTTAAAGCCTCAGCGCATTCCTCGTTCCATTGTAGTCCGTGATCTTTTCTCAATACGTTAAAAAATTTATGGCACCTGTCGGAGGATCGCGAGATGAATCTGGATAGGGCGGCTATTCTTCATGTCAGCTTTTGTACCTGTTTTTTACTGTGCAAGGTCTCGGGTATTGCGTCTATCGCCTTGATCTGGTCAGGATTGACTTCGATACCTCGTTGTGATACGAGGAAACCCAAGAACTTTCCTGATGCTACGCCGAAGGCGCATTTTTCTGGGTTTAATTTCATCCCGTACTGTCTTAGTATCTCAAAGGCTTCTTTCAGATGGTCGAGAAGGGCATCACCTTGTAGCAATACGTTCCCTGGTGGGTGATGAAAGTTGTCTTTTCTTGGTCCTCCTCGGCCATCATGATCTGGTTGTAGCCGGAGTAGGCATCTGAGTCCGAAGGGCATCACCTTAGCAGGTGATGAAAGTTGTCTTTTCTTGGTCCTCCTCGGCCATCATGATCTGGTTGTAGCCGGAGTAGGCATCTAGGAAGCTTAGCAGCTCATGGCCTTGTTAAGGTCTGTGAAATCTACGCACATCCTCCACTTCCCATTTTTTTTTTGATCATGACGACATTCGCGACCCATTGGGGATATTTTGATTCCCTTATGGACCCGTTGGCCAGTAGTTTATCTACCTCTTCGCTGATGGCCTCATTGATTGCGGCGTTGAACTTTCTTCTAACTTGCCGCACGGGTGGATATAGTGGGTCGACGTTCAGTTTGTGGGTGGCAATGTCTCTTGGTATCCCCGGCATATCTGAATGAGAAAAAGCAAATAGATCTGCGTGGTTAGTTAAAAATTCATGGTACTTACTTGGGTCGCAGAGGCCGTGTCCGATGTAGGCTTTTCTCGAGTGGTCGGTGCTGTCCAGTTGTACTGGGTTGAGATCCTCGACCGTTGCTTTGCAGGCTTCTACGATGTCCGGATCTTTGATGGCTTCCGTTGTCGGGTCGACCTTAGTCCCCGACACGGCTGATTGCTATGCTTCCGCACTTGCTCCTTTCAACTGCTTGGTGTGTGAGTAGTCTTGAGCGATTCGGTAGCATTCTTGCGCGGTGCGCGGTTCGCCCCGAATGCTAAATATTCCCCAAGGGGTGGGGAACTTGATCGCTTGGTAAAAGCTTGAGGGGACTGCTCGCATGGCGTGTATCCACGGGCGTCCTATGATGGCGTTGTAGGCTGTTTCTTGGTTCATAACGTGGAAAGTGGTTTCCAGCGTAACTCCTCCTACTAAAATCGGCAATGATACCTCCCCGGAGGTTCGTTTCACTGCATTGTTAAAACCTGTCAGTGTTATGCAACGCGGTATTATCCTATCTTCGAGCCTCATTTGCGCGAGGACCCTTGGATGGATAATACAGGCGCCGCTTCCGTCATCAACCATGATTCTCTTAACATCAGTGTCAGCAATACGTAAAGTTATGACCAAAGCATCATAATGAGGAAAAGACAAACCGTCGGCATCTGACTTATCGAAGGTGATACTTTCTTCGAAGTCATCATACGTTCGTGGGCGATTTTTCGCTTCAGTTTGTGCGAAGTGGTGAACTTTACATGGTTGATTGCTGAATCGTCGCCTCCTCCGACGATCATGTTAATGGTGCGTGTCGGCGAAGGCGGCTTTGGCGGCCCTTGAGGTTGATCCCGCCCTCGTGCGAAGTTGATCTTTCCCTTGTCGCTAAGTAGCTCCCTTAAGTATCCTTGGTTTAGCATTCTGACCACCTCCTGCCGCAGCCCTATGCAATCTTCGGTTTTGTGCCCTCGTTCTTGGTGGAACTCGCACAGGACATTTGACTTTCTCATGGTGGGGTCTGATTTCATCTTCTGCGGCCATTGTACCTTGGTGCCCAGCTTCTCCAGTGCGTACACTATTTCTGAGGAAGACACACAAAAGTTATGGGCGGATAATAAATGGGGCATACCTCTTTCATTACGGAGTGGGGCGACATGTCGCTGCAGTGCTTCTGTGTGTCTAGGCGGTGGTGGATGCGAGGATCTGACGTAAGGCTGTTGCCTTTCTTTGTTGAAGCGCGAGGATTGTTCCCGCCGGCCCTCGCTGCGTCGATCCCTCCTTGCTTCTGACTGTATTGTCGTGAGCCGCTGGGTTGGTCCGTTGAGGTCATCCTCGTCTGCTCGTACCTCGGCACAGTAGGCGTTGTGGATCTCCTCCCATGTGGTGGGAGGATACTTCATGAGTCGGCTTAGTAGCTTTTTGGTTGCTCTCGAACCATCTCTGCTCAGCCCGTTTTGGAAAGCTGCGACCGCCATGCCTTCCGATACGTTTGGTAGGCTCATCCTTACTCTGTTGAATCTGGCCAGGAAGTCCCTGAGTCCCTCACCTGCGGTTTGTCGGACGGCGAAGATATCGTTGACCCTGGCCTCTGCTTTCTTAGCTCCTGCATGGGCGGTGGCGAACTTATCCGCCATTTCTTCGAATGTTGATATCGTTCTGGCTGGCAGCTGTGAGTACCATGTTAGCGCCCCCCCCCGTCAACGTTTCTCCGAACTTTTTCAGCAGTACGGATGGTACTTGTTCCTTTGACAGATCGTTACCCTTCACAGCGGTCACATAGTGGATCAGGTGGTCTTCGGGGTCCGTCGTCCCGTCATATATCCTTAAGTAGGGTGGCATCTTGAAGGTTTTTGGGATCGGGTGAGGTGCAGCTTCTTCGCTGTATGGCTGTTCGACGAATCTTCCCACGTCGCGCTTTGGTAGTAACTTAGGAGCGCCGGGAATTTTGTCTACTCTTTCCTGATGCTCTTTCATCTGATCCCGAAGTGCCTTGTTTTCATTCTCCATTTCCTCCATTTTTTTAAGGATGGCTGCAAGTGTGCCATCGCTGGTCTGGCCATTGGTGTGGTTGTTGTTTGTACGTACAGTATCGTGTTCACTGGTGGTAGCGATGTCTGTCGTCAACGGGTTCTTAATGTTGCTTTGGGGCGATTTTTCAAGCAAGTTTCCTAGGGTGTTCGTCAGCCATTCTTCCAGTAGCTTCTTGACCACCGGGGGTAGTGCTTCTTTGACTGCAGACGTGGAAGCCCCCTTTTCTTGCATGATCGTCAGATCTTCAGATGGGGAGGGTGAGATTTCTCCCTCTTGAGTGTTACCAGGTGTTGTGCTCAAGATGTTTTCTCTGTCGGCCTCGTTGAGGGGGCCCATGAGGTTGGTTGTGACGCCTGCTATTGCTTTCAATCTTGCGTCATTTTCCGCCATTTTTCAATTTCAGTAGGGTGTGAAGGAAGGTGGTTTATTTTCGATGTTCTAGGTGCAAACTATGATTTCGATTGCCGAAATCCCCACAGACGGCGCCAAATTGTTTGACTCAAAAGATACTAATTACTTTGCAAGCGAAAACAATCAAAATGAATCAAAGGTAAATCGTAATCGAATATAATTAGACCTAGAAATATATATTATGCTTGTGATTGTTTCAACAATCTGGATATCCGAAAGAGAGTAAGAGAAAGCTTGTTGAGAGAGAGAGAGAAAGAAAAGATAACTTCTTATTGAAAAGATCCCCCTTTTACAACATTGGGATTCTCCTTGATATAACAAGAGAACCCCCTCAAAAAATAATAAAATAATACAGGGATAGGTCACGTGCTTTCGAGGAGACGACGAGACTCAAGGGCATACTTTCGCTCTGACATTCTTAGGTCTTCCCCTCTACTTCGGCTATGGCTTAGTCGGGGGTCGTTGCTTACCATAGTGGGCAGAATTTGACCCCATACACTATCCTTTTATTTTGTATTGTTATTTTTAGTTGAGGATTAGACGGCCGCCAAGTCACCTCCCAAGCAATTTATCTAGATTCTTTAGATGCTTCATTTATATTTCATAATCAAAACATAAAAGTTAGATGCTATTATATTTTTGGCAAATGTTTCAATTTGTAAGTTTGATTTTGTATACGGTTGAAATCAGGCACGCCCGATTTCCCAGGCTCGAGGGATCGCCTTAGGTCCGAGTTCAAGTAAGCTCGAGTTCGAGGTCGACAGACTGCACTCGAGCTCAAGGATGGGATGCAATGCCCGAAGATAGGAGTGCGAGGAATACCGAAGTCAAGTGTGCTCGACCCCGAAATTGTGCCGTTATGGATTTGAAATAGAATGAGCTATATTCATGCCACGTCCTCAAGATCATGGTGCAAATCCCGGAATAGGATTGTACGATTCCGCACTAGGAGGTTAGACAGCTGTACCAAGAATATTCCTTACTGTAAATAGAAATATACCTTATTTAGGGTTCCCCTATTATATAAAGGGGACCCCAATCATTTGTAACATCATCTCATCATTGGCAAGAATATATTATCCTACTTTTCTCTCTTACTATCCATCAGAATTGTCCTTTATATTTATTGTTCTTACTTTATTGCTCTTAGTCCACCTCGAGGTCACTAAGCTCGAGGTTACCACTGCTGAGTAACATTGGTTTGACTCGCTTATTTCTTTCATTTCTACTTCATATTTCTTGAATATTAATTGGTATTGAATTTAATCACATATTTTTAAAACCACAAATCAAATTTAATTGTTACTCGTATTTTCGAGGTAAACAGATTTATAAAGAATGTTTTGTGAACAAATTTTTAGAAGTGAAGCTAACTATTTTTCTTGTTTGAATGTATGACCTGCATGACAGAATAGAAAGAAGCATTAGAAGGTTTGCTCAGTTATGTTATGGCAATTCTTTTTATAAAACATGCAGTATAACTTTTGAAATCATATATAAAAATTGATTCATTGTTATGTTGATTAGATTTATTAAAAGTTATTATAAATATATAAATAACTCTTAACCACGAATATTGAGAAACCTTCTATATAAAGAGAAATAAATCGTTCTTATTGCTGCACCGTACGTGCAGGTACGCACACATCTAAATTATTGTGTTTGAGTGTCCATCGCATTATAAAAGTGTAAATAATGTCTAAATAATTTTTTGTTTCACCAACGAAAGTTAAAATTAATCATACATCAAGTCAAATTACTAGGACACCAGAGTTAATACTAGAAACATACTTAGAGAATAAAAAGAAAAAAATTGAACTAATGTTACTTCAGGACGTCACATAGTTGTGCAACCATTTGGATTGTCACAGCCGTAGTAGCCGTATTGGTATTCATAATCAACCGGAGGAGAATAATAGGATGTTGGTGGTCCATGGTGGTGGCCCAGCAGCAGTGGGGTGTGATCACGGTGGTGCCCGGTTAGCCTCGGTGGCGGTCTGTGGTGGTGGTGTTCCACTAGCGGCAGTGGTCCATGGTGCTGGCGTCCCACTAGCGGTGGTCCATGGTGGTGGTGTCCCGCTAGTGGTGGTGGTGGTAGAGCACGTGGAGGGGTTGAATGTGAATGCAAAGCCGTGTGACGTCGTAGAGTATGGTCTTCATACAAGTCATCGAAAGGGTCACGAAAATTCAACCTATAGCCCATCTCAAGGCTCTCAACCCTTCTCACTCTCGATAACTGGTCCAAGTCATCATTCCAATAGCTTCTAACACGCGGCGGCGGTGATAGCTGTGGCGGCAAATGACGTGGCCACAATGGTGGTGGTGCTAATGGCAAAAATGGTAGATGTCCATAATGAGAACAACAATCCTGTTGACATGGTTGTGCAGCGTTTTCCCTGAGTGATGGCGGCGATGGTGGCGGTGGTACCTCTTTTTTAGGTGATGGAGGTGGTGCTGGTGGCGGTGGCGGAGGTGCTGGTGGACAAGGCTGTCATTCCACACAAGAGAAACATTGTTAGATGACAATAATGTTCTTTCAAATAAATGTACTAGCTCAAAAAAAGTTTGTCACTAGACGAGAAAAGAAAGAAGAATTAACCAAATAGTCGGCCATCCAACCACTTAAATCAAAAATAACCGGTAGAAGTATAATATATATATATATAATTTATGTATTATATGTGTATAAATATGTATAATTAATGTATAATCTATATATGTGGTTAAAAAAAAGTAAACAATGAATATGACCGAAAAGGTTTGTAGGCCAATAACGCTGATTCAAAATGAATTTAGTTTTGTGCGATACTATTACAACATCTAATTATGCAATTGTCTATAAGTGATAATTAAGATACAGTAAATTATCTAATAAAACAGGTTAATTAAATTATGCTGTCAATGTTTTTTTCCCCCTTCCTTTTTCCCTCTTTTTAGATAATCTACTAAAATGGGTTACAAAAATTATACTATCAGTGTAATACGTAACAGTGTATATGTTTTAAACCCTGTTATTGTGAATATGGTTGGCTATAAAGGAAAGGGACAAATTAATAGTATCATCCATAACACAATTTATGGCATCAAACAGGCATAGCATACAGCAACATATATATATATATATATATATATATATATAAAGTACAATTAAATTGAACAGTACTAATTGCAATATTTCCAGTTTCAACAATATTTTGCCACAATTTTATTTTATTTTATTTTTTATGTGCATCTGCTTTCAACAATACAAACTGTTTTCTCTTTAATAATTATACAATGAGTTTCTGATCCGGGAAAAAAAGATTATTCCCAGTTTAAATTATTTACTATATGTTCTAAACAAGCTTCATTCATTTAGCTAAAATTTGATATTTATGAAAGAAAACCCCTAGTGCAAACTAGGTGTATAAAGATTGATTACAGCACTCCGAAACAATAAAACATATACCTTGCATTTCCGCGGACGAATCATGTCAGGATACATTGAAGAAAGCTTTCACTACACCCCACAGAAAAAAACTTCAAGAAACATTAAGTTTTGTACAAGCGTGCTATATTGACTAGTTATTAGATAAAAATAAATAAATAACTACGTAGTTCATATGGGGGTTGGGTTGGGGGGGGGGGTGGGTGGGTGGAGGGACTTAAAAATGCATGAAAGAAATTACTTAACCAAAAGATGAAAAAGTTACCCTTATAAACTTGTAAACTTAATAAAGTAATTTACAGTAGCTATGCCTGTATTATTGGATACATGATTTGAAAAATCGACATAATTAGTTATCTAATCTAAACAAGCAAGAGTTAATGAAGAAAAGCTTAAGTGAAAAATCATTAACAAACTATAATGATGTGCATAGAAAAAAATAAAATAAAGAATAGTAAGAATCAAAATTTCTCCATATTGTCTTTTGGACATAATTTATTCAAAATATAAAAGAAAAAACCTGCAACTTGCCTAGAAAGAATGAAAAATAATTACAAGAAAAAAGAGTAACAAAAATATTCATCTAAAGAAAAGAAGAAAAATACTCACCAACTTTCTGTTTACTAGATTTGTTCTCCCTCAGTCTTCAATCAAAGCCTAAGGCAAAATAGACGAAAGCTATTCAAACGGAAACAAGATTAGCATAAAGCAAATGAACAATCAAGGGGAAAACCCTAGTTTAACAAGATATCACCTATAAGATTAAGAACTGGTTGCAAATCATAAGTATTAAGTAGTATTAATTACGATGAAGGAAAGTGATAGACAAAGTATCACCTAATATTTGTAAATACAATGCACCCTGGCAATTAAACCTCGAAATAATTAAACCTTATTATATATTACTATACATGTACACACACACAGTAATGTAACCGTGTAGGGAATTTTTTTTCTTTCTGAGAAAGTACTATGTAGAGCTATTTAAGGTAAGCGAATCCAAAGATTTTGTTAGGAGTGTCAAAGTGAAAAGGAGGCCTAGATTATATTCTTATAATGCTTTTAAGAAAAAATCTTTTGCCAGATGAATAAGATCTGAGAGAATAATTAAAAGAAAGTTTACCTTTTTAGTGAAGAAAGTATAAATAAGGAAATGATGAAAGTGAGAAACTCTGGAAGTTTGGCTGGTAATATGAATTCAAAAGAGGTAGTTATTAAAAAAAAAAAAAAGATGGAGGAGATAGTAAAAGATAAAGAGACACTTGTCTAACAATTTGTTAGACTTTGAATATTTTTAATCGATTTGAAATTTTTAATTTTAAGTTAATTTGTGGGGGCATATTTCAAGTTACCAGTTACCGAAGTGGCAGAACTTACTCCTAGGATTCTAATGAGTATTTGGTACCTCGTTACTAAGACGTGTCATGTTGATAATCGGCTTAAAGTATGTATACTTTGATATATATCGTCTCGCATTTTGCTCATGTGTCGATGATTTGAGATGTTTTGTGCTCATTTGTGGTATTATTCGGATGACGAAGTAGCGCGAATTGGAGCGAAATTTGGAAGAAAAAGCAAAAAGTGAATTTTGAGGGCCACAGCCAGCGTGGGGACGCTGGCTGTGATGCAATTTACAGAACCCAAAATTTTTGAGCGCCAGGCCCAGCGCCTCACGCTGCCCTGGACGCTCGGAACGTGAAGTAGTCCTGTTTCGACTAGGACCCGGTTATTTTAACCCCAGGACGCCCCCAACTGATATAAAAGCCAACCTAAACCTATTGGGGGGGGGGGGGGGGGTAGAACGTGATTTTGGAGAGAAAACCAAGGAGCAAAAACACTTGGGAGCACGGATTTGAGCAATTCTTCCATCTCTTTTCTAGTACTCATTGATTTTATGTTTGAAAACTTCATTGTTGATGATTGTATGAACATGAGTGGCTAAGAACCCTATTATTCTAGGGTCATGGGTGATACATGAATGTTGATGTTTAAAGTTTAATTTGACGAAGTTGATTTTATCATATTGGGTTGTTTATTTAACTCTATTTTTAATTATTTTGCTGAGTAGCTAACAGTGAAATACTATCTATGAATCTAGAGTTGAACTCGAAAGTGGGAACTCTAGATTACATATAGGATTAAACAGAGCAAGTTCTTGAACCCGGGCATCGGAGAACAGATTCGCAATTAGGATAGACATATACCTAATTGCCTTGCTTGGTTGAAATGCAGGAATTGTAAATGCATTCTTGTTAATCTTAATTCCATAGACATATAGGCATTAAGTTAACTTGAATAGGCGAGTAAGAGAGTAAGGACTCGACAGATTCTTATGAGTAATATCAACCATGTCAATCAACAATCCAGATAAATCAATTAGTTATTTTAAGCCAAGAACGCAACACGATTGTTAGCTAACCCGTGACCCTGGAATATTCTCTCCTACTGATTGTTATTCGAAATTGCTATTTGTTTTGGTTGATTTCTAGTTAATTCATTGCTTGATAATTTTAGTTAGTAAATTAGTCACTTCTATATTTTGTGAGAAATCTCTTGAATGGATAAGTTAATTGAGTTTGAATCAGTCAAAAGTTAGTCATAAGTCTTCGTGGGAACGATACTCTACTCACTACTTTATTACTTGACGATCGTGTATACTTGCGTGAGTGTTTTTGGTCGCAACAAGTTTTTGGCGCCGTTGCCGAGGACTTAGAAATTAGCTACTTCACTGAATTGAGCTTTTATTAGTTACTTATTCAAGTTTTAATTTTCAGTTTACCTTGTTTGTGTTAACATAGGCTCTTCTCTTGAATGCGAAGGAGTAGAAGCGCACACAATATCCTTCCTCTTGATCCTGAAATTGAACTAAAACTTCACAGAGTGAGGTGGGAAGTCGAAGCTAGAACTAGAATAAAAGGAGAGTAGGACATCGTAGTTCAACCACAGCCAATAGAGATGGCAGGTAATGAAGAGCGTGCGGTGATTGAAGCCGCAAGGACCAACCTAGCTAATGTGACTCAAGTTATTGTGAAGACTGAGATCACAGGGCATTGTGAACTCAAATAGTACATGGTACAACTGATTCGGTCCACAGGGCAATATGTGGGTCTATCTCATGAAGACCCGCAGAGGCACATTCAGAATTTCCTAGAAATTACGGATACTTACAATTATCCGAATGTTTCCAAGGACTATGTCGGGCTGACACTATTTCCCTTTTCACTGCTGGGGAAAGCTAAGGAATGGTTGCAAAAGGAGCCCGTGAAACTCAATTCACACTTGGGATGATCTAGCAAGGAAATTCTTAATCAAGTTTTTCCCCACTAAGAAGAATTCTTAGGTTCGAACAACGGGATGACGAGACACTTCATCAAGCTTGGGAAAGATACAAGAAGCTACTCAGAGACTGCACACATCATTGTCAGACTGATGAGGTATTGGGTCACACTTTTGTTGATGGGCTAGATGATGCATCAAAGATGAATCTTGATTCAGCTTGTGGGGGTAGTTGCATGGCGTGACCGTATAGTGAAATCCGACTCTTGCTAAATAACTTCACTGCTAATGATAATAATTAGATAGGGGATGGGGATTCACGAAGGGCAATTAAATAGAAAGCAGCCGGGTTGATTGAGCTTGATGACTTCTCAGCCATGAGAGCCGATATAGCAAAATTGGCAAATCAGATGAATAGAATGACAGTGCAACAAACGCAACAGATGCAACATGTACAACAAATGTCTTTGCTGCGAACTATGTGGTGACAGTCATATGAGTGACATGTGCCCCACGAATCTCGAATCTATATACTATGTGGGGCAACAGAGCAGAGGTCCAATGAATCAGCAGGCACAATATGGGAACACTTACAACCCAAATTGGAAGATTCATCCCAACTTCTCATGGGGTGGAAATCAGCCGAATCAGAATCATTATGGACCCCAAGAAAATTTCAATCAACCTCAAAAGCCACCTCAACAGGTAGAAGAGACTACGAATGATTTGTTGAAAACGTTGCTGCTTGACAATCAACAGCTCAGGACTGATTTTAGAAATCTTGAGAGGCAAATGGGGCAGTTAGCAACAAATCAAAATACTAGACCTGCAGGCGCTCTCCCCAGCGATACAAAGAAGAACACTCAAGTTAATGCAGTTACACTCAGAAACGGGAGGGAACTAGAGGAAGTGCCAAAGAAGAGAAATGACAAGCCTATACCCAAGGGAGAATTGATTCCTAAAGCAACACACGAGTCCAAGAAAGATGAAGCAAGTTCAGAACCGGCGGAGACTGCAAGGCCACCACCACCTTTCCCCCAGAGATTGCAGAAAAAGAATGATGATCGCATGTTCAGCAAATTTCTCTCTATGTTGAGCCAGGTTCAACTGAATATTCCATTGGTGGATGTACTTCGTGAAATTCCAAAGTATGCTAAGTACATATAAGATATAGTGGCTCACAAGGGGAGATTGATTGAATTCGAGACAGTTGCACTTACTGAGGAGTGCACATCAAGGGTCCAAAACAAGCTTCCTCAAAAGCTCAAGGATCCTGGCAGCTTCACTATCGATGTGCGAATTGGTAATATTGATGTGGGTCGTGCACTTTATGATTTGGGGGGCAAGCATAAATCTGATGCCCTTTTCCTTGTTCAAGCAATTGGGCTTGGGAGATCCAAGACCAACTACTGTGATGTTGCAACTAGCTGACAGGTCCATAGCACACCCTGAGGGGGTGATTGAAGATGTGTTGCTGCAAATTGGGAAATTCATCTTCCCTGTGCACTTGATTATCCTAGATTATGAGGCTGATAAACTGGTTCCAATCATATTGGGATGACCTCTCTTGGCTACTAGTGATGCAATTATTAAAGTGAGAGAGGGAAAAATGATTTTGAGGGTGGATGACGAGGAAGCAGTCTTTAATGTCTAAAAGCAATCCAACTTCCCCGCCACTATGAGGAGCTCTCGATGATATCTATTGTGGAGGTGGATGAGAAAATTCTTGACACGAGTGTATATCTAGACGATTCTCTAGAAAAAGCACTTATGTTGTTCGATAGCTTGGTGATTGATGATGAGGTTGAGGAGATGGTGCATATCCTAGATGCATCATCTGCTTACATGTAGGGGATACACCCCTTTGAGCCCCTAAATAGGCCAAGTGGGCCTCTTCCAAAGCCGTCAATTGAGAAGCTCCTAAATTGGAGCTCAAACCCCTGCCCCCACCTTCAAATATGCTTATTTGGGCAGTTCTTGAGACTTTACCTGTTATTTTTTCTTTTGACTTCTCTAATTGCAGGAAGAAAGCTGTTTGAGAGTGCTACGTGAGCACAAGTGAGCAATTGGGGGACGATGTTCCTGACATTAGAGGCGTTAGTCCAGCTTTCTGCATGCATAAAATCCTCATGGAGGACGGACACAAGCCAAGTTTAGAGCAACAACGCTGACTAAATCCAATCATGAAAGAGGTGGTAAGAAAAGAAGTGATTAAGTGGCTTGATGCAAGTACTGTATTTCCAATCTCTGATAGCAAATGGGTAAGCCCCGTCCAATGTATGCCTAAGAAAAGGGGGATGACTGTAGTGGTTAATGAAAATAATGACTTGATTCCCACAAAAACTGTCACTAGGTGGAGAATTTGCATAGACTATAGAAAGTTGAACAATGCCACCCGCAAGGACCACTTTCCCCTCCCCTTTATTGACCAAATGCTTGATCAATTAGCTGGCCAGGAATACTACTGTTTCTTAAATGGTTATTCGGGGTATAATAAAATTTCTATAGACCCAGAGGACCAAGAGAAAACCACATTTACGTATCCCTATGGAACGCTATGCGTTCAAGAGAATGCCCTTTGGTCTCTGTAATGCACCTGCGACTTTTCAAAGGTGCATGATGGCTATTTTTACTGACATGGTTAAAAGATTTGTGGAAGTGTTCATGGATGATTTTTCTGTGTTTGGATGTTCTTTTGATAATTGCTTAATGAATCTTGATAAAGTGCTTGCTAGGTGTGAAGAGACGAACTTGGTACTAAACTGGGAAAAGTGCCATTTCATGATACATGAAGGTATAGTCCTTGTTGATACCCAATTTTTTCCTAGATATTTTTATATACAAAATACTTTCAAAATAGCATGTACATACATATATAAGCATGCCCAAGAGATTTGGTATTTTTTCCTAATTTTTTTAGATTTTAAAATCAATTTATTATCCATTTTAGCAGTACAAAAATCACTAATTATTCCCCAAAACTATCCTTTTTGTGAATAACTTATTTTATTCTCATATTTACACCAAAATATAATTAAGATAATTTTTGTATATTTTTACAAATTTATTTGGTATTTTTAAAGCTAAATTGCATATAATTGCAATTATAGCCTATTTTACGATTAATAGTATTTTATAATTGTAAAATTAGCTCCATTATTTTTAAATTAATAGCTATGTATTATTAATTGGCTCAGTACTTTTAATTTGCTTTTAAGATCATTTTTCACTATTTTTATAAAATAAAAGGGGAAAATTGGTTATTTAATATTTAGCCCATTTCTATTTCAATTACAGCCCCCATTTCCTTTCAATTTTGGCCCTTAGTTTGACCCAATTCCGCCCCAAATTAAACCAGCCCAATCCCTAAATTACCCGACCCCTGACTCGATTAAAAAACCCACCCGGTTCCCCTTTGATCCAGGCCGTTGATCGTTTTTGATCAACGGCCATAAATTCCCCTTTCCTTTTTTAATCTCCAAACCCCCATAACCTAATTCATTTCGTCTGAAACGCCGCCTTTGAACCCCGTCGTCTCTCAAATCCTCTCGAACCTTCCTGGAACCCTAATCGTCTCCCACCTTATTTCACCGGGTTTCCACCGGAATCCATGGCGTCTCAGGCCACGGATGGTCTGTACTCACCCTTCCTCACCATTAGACCTAAGCTATTCAAGGCTGTGAAACCTGACTTCGATGGTTCTCTCCAAGACCTTCTCAGATCTGTAGATCTATGGCTTCACCGGCCATTACTCCGGCATATTCGAGCAATATGAGTCTTTTCGACTCAGGATCTGACTTTCCTCAAGACCTTTCTCATTCCTAGGGTTTTTCTCTGCAACCCTAAGCTGTCCGAGGTTCTTTACTTGCTTATTTTCTTAGATCTGGAACATGTCTATGTTCTATTGAACGTTTAAAAGATTTTCCCCAAATTTCCTTTTTCAAAATCATTTTTTCTTTCGATTTAGGGTTTCTGAAAGGTTTTCAAAAGCATCTTTCTGACTCTGTTGTTCTTTCCTTATGTGTGTTTGTCTGACTTCTTTTACTACGCATGTACTGTTCTTCTATTTTCTTTTTTTTTACTCTACATGTTATTCCTGTGCTCACATGTTAATCCGTGTTGTTTTCCTTATTCTTTGCTATATGTGTTTACGGTCGAGTTCTTTGATTTTTGTTTACTTTACTGAACTCTGTTTGTGTTCTTACTAAGCATATTTCATCTACTTTTGTTTAAGCTCGTATCATCTCTTTCTTCTGAACCTGTGTAAATTCCGGGTTTTCTCAAACATGTTCTCATGACCTTGAATTAGTTTTCTTTCTATCATGTATGTTTGTTTCTCATAAGTCTTTGGAAAAGACTTCTGAGCCTCTCTCAAGTGGCTTGCTTTCTCACCTCTATGTCTGATTCAATTCGAAAACCCTAGGATTTGGGGGTTTCTTGGCAATTTTGATTTGTGTGCGAGTTAGGGTTCTATTTTGGGACCCTGGACTCCCAGACTCGTTTTGAGTCTGCAAACTAGACTTATACCACTTTTGCTTATGATTCTGGACCTCTCTTTGATTAACTTCTCTTCCAAATAACTTGACAATCCCTTCTTGATTCACTTATTTGTGTGCTTTATATATGAGAAACTCCTCTTTCAAAAGGTTTACCAACTAATTGATTGATTCTGAAATCCTTTTAATAAGGCTGACAGATTGTCACTGATTTTCTTTGATTGAACTTCCTTTACCTTTCCTGACTTGGTTCATTCTAATTGAACTTGTAATTTTGGTTTCACTGGCTGTTTGATTGATTCCCTTGCCATATTTAGCACAAACCGTGTACCATTGATTGTTTTCCTTAAATAACTCCTATGTATTTACCCTTCTTATGCTACTTTGAAAAGGTTTTAATTAAAACTCCTTTCCTTAACTGGCTTTTACCCGTTGAAATCAGAATCCCTTAACCAAAGGGAGATTGATTTCAATGTTATTTCCTTGCCTCTCTTACTTGTTTTCTGCACTATAAAAGGGACTGCCCTTCTGCACTTTTAAGAGGACGGACACACTACCAATCCTTAACTTCCAATTCAATACTTACACACTTGCAATACTGCTTTGAATTCAATACTCTTTCAACACTCTGCTTTGCTTGAAATCTTTGGGAACTACTTTGCTTGCAACTTGGCCTTTTCGAGATTACTGCTTTTACTTGTTTTCCCTGAGACTGGTATGTTCTGATTCAATTTTCTGCCTCACCCCCTATGTGTTTACTTTATAGTTTCAGCACTCTTGTTTACTTTGCTGTTCATGTTCAGTGATTAAACTATGTATGTTCTTTCCTTGCACCTGTTTCTATTGTGAATCCCTACCCCCTATTCCCTTTATGTGTTTGAGTTAAGGTTCTTGGCCTGGCAGTATCCAAATTACTGCCCAGGTCAGAACCTGGTCCTCAATGGATCCTAACTCCTCATATTTGGCTAACAGGCTGGTCAGGGGTGTGCCAGCACTCTTAATTGCTGGGCATGACCACCAGCCTGCCATGGCTTTCCCTAATTCCCCTCTATGCACTTACACTTACTCTTAGACTCTTAAGTTCTGCCCCCCTCCTATGAGCCCTGCTTTGGGACCTTGAGTTCCCTCTGAACTTGGACATTTGAGGGCTGGCCTTTCCACACTGCACCATGATCTAATTCTGCAATGCATTTGGGGTGTAAGCATTGCCCGGAGCCCCTTTGAGACTCTTGGGAACTTTGATACATCCCAAACATGAGAAAGGCTTTTGGAAATCTGATCCTGGAAGTTGGTTTATCTCATATTGTTGGACTTTGAGTCTGAATTAGGCTGTTTGGTTGTAGCTTGAGTTTCTGATGTAATTTTTTTTACTTTTCTTGATTCACTCGGGTCTGTAATAATTTGTAATAACTATTGGGGATGGCTAGTGGAAAGGGATGGGAATGAATGCATGCAAAGGGTAGATAACTTGCCTATAGGATTTTCTGATTCCTGCGTTCATATAGACAGCATACTTATAGGTTACTTATAAATTCCTGCATTCATGTAGATAACTTGTTCATAAGGTTACTTATAAATTTCTGCACTTCTGCATTCTCATCTTAGAAATTCTGCCTATAAGTTTTTTTTGCATTTCTGCATATAGAAATCCTGTCTCTAAGTTTCTGCATTTCCGCATATAGAAATCATGATCATAGGTTTTCTGCACTTCTGCATATACATGTCACTAGGCAAACCATCATAGGTCTAATAATAATCAACTTCATTCTAGATACCATGCCTATAGGACTCTTGCATTTATGTAATCGTTTAATACCAATAACGCTTAGAAATCATGTCTATAGGAGTAATCAAGTGAATCAGCTTCGTCTATTTCATCCATGAGTCTAAAATCAGCCACAAGGTCGTTTAAAGTCTGCAGATCTTTTGTTTATAAAACCAGTAATCTTTTCTTTAAAAATCAGTACGCTCTGTTAGATATCATGTCTATAAGTCTCACCTAGGCAAACCATTAGTTGATTAATTAACTGTGTCAGTTTTGATAAACTACAACCAGACAAGGCTTATTCGGATTCCTCATCTGAGAAATATGTGATAAATCAGCCTGTCCTAACGCTTTAAATTTAATTCAGACCTAATAAGTACCTGTAAGTCATGCCAAATAATTTGTTGCTTTGAATGAGGAGGTCTATTTGAGCCTTTAACTGCTATGTGCTTCCCCTTTTACTGCTTTATGTGTTTTTGTTTGTCGCACTAGGTTTTTTGTCCTTTTAAAACTCTGAAAAGCCAATCTCCCTTCCCTTTAGGATTAGTAGTCCCAACTGCCTCCGGGACTAATAGGATTGGGGCGGGTAATAGCATGCAATAAGTAACGAGACCATTCAGCGATTTAATACCTTAACGGGGTGGGTAAGGGTAGACATGGATATGATGACCACGAGATAACACCACGTGTGTAAATGGTTACCGGGTGTTGCATGGGGTGATCCATGTTATTTATAAACCCAGGACCCCCCCTTCCCTCTTTACTTGTTGATTTTCTTTTTTTTTTTTCAGAATTTTTATAAAAGCTATAAATTTTCTGTTCTTAAAACTCCTTCTTTTATTTCAATCCTTTAAAAGTCTCTTTTAGATATTTAACTTCCAGCACTGTTTTTTTCTCCGAACCTCCGCCTCTTTTACTCCTTTGTTTGATTATTTGTACCAATTATTTGACCCCCCTTTCTGCACTTATACATCCTTTAAACAATTATGAAATTGCCTATTTCTAAACTTCAACACGCTTTTTAATTTTTATACTTTCCTTGTTGCAATCATTATGTGAAAGTTGTCTTGTTGTTTCCATTCAAAGTCACAATTGTAGCATGGCCGGGAACCACACTAGTGGATCTTGGGGGGTGCCTAACACCTTCCCCCCGAGATAATTTCAAGCCCTTACCCATTCTCTGGTTCTTCTTCTCTTTTGAATTTCTTAGTGTCCTAATGCACTTAATCATTAGGTGGCGACTTTTCTAAATTGCAAACCTAATTCCCAAAAGGGAAAGAGTTGTCTGCCCAAATGTCATAAACCCGATTTTGCTTTTAGAAAAAGGGGGCATCGACAGCATGGCGACTCTGCTGGGGATTTTCTTTAGGCTTTTACCATTTCATGCGTGACTTTATTGCTCTTTATTGCCTTTATTTAATGTCTTTATCTCTTTTCTACTACAAAACTGACTTGGCTCTTTGTTTTCTTTTCTTTAATGCTTTCTTTTACTGCTTTCCTTCAATACTGTTGTAATTATGAGCAATTATTGTAATCATTACTTTATGAACGTGCAAATATGTGACAACTTGTTTCATTCTTGTAATTGCATATTCAACATCATATTCCACTCGTGCCAAACAAAATACCATAGCAATGCTTATAATGAGTAGTTGCGCCCTTCCGATATTATCACCCCCTAAATTTGGTAAAGGCGTATTTGCGGTAAAACCATTCGATCAGCGGTGCAGTCGACAGTTCCGTGCCTTTCCCTCTTGAGTTGTCCGCTCTAGGGTATCGATCTAACACCCCATATAAACCTTACTCTGTTCAATTGTGCATGCATCACTGTCAAACCTAGCTGAGTCAGTTATGCTGTCCGCATAATGACTCTTTAAGATAGCCTTGTCCAAAGTCCACTGGGTTTCCTTGGAACCCAAATGGACATTACCACGTCTGTGCATTTATTTGAAGAACTAATATTTAAATAGTCAAGTCCGGCGGGGGTAAGGGTCTAACACTTTGTTTTGCAGAAAATGACGCACGAAGTCCCCAGATTCGGCATGGTAACCAACATCCACCCAAGGCTGCTAAGCTGGTGGGGAGACCTTCACTCTAGTGATCAGACCCTCGTCCGCAAATACTTGGGAAATTTGCCTTCTCTTCTGGAAATCGAACCCGACAACAAAATCATAGAGGCTGCAACTCTATTCTAGGATGGTAACAGATCTGTGTTCCGCTTCGGGGACCTTGAAATGACACCTTTGCTGGAGGAAATATGAGGACTAGCTGGTATTCCGTGGGAGACTCCGGGTTTGCTTATGCCAGAAAATCGCAAGGGTAGGGGTTTTCTCAAAATGATGGGACTAAAGAAGAACACAGACTTGACCTGCTTGAAAGATTCCTACATTCCTTTCGACTATCTGTACGAGAGATACGGCCATAGCAAGTCTTACCGCACTTACCCAGATGAATTCACCCTCACATCATTGGGGCACATCCACAGAAGAGTCTTCGTCTTTATGTTCTGCTTTTTGGGGATGATAGTGTTTCCTATGAAGAAGGCTAGGATCCATACCAGATTGGCCATGGTCACCAAGACTTTAACGGAAGGAATTGGCGGACAGCCTTTTAGCATAGTACCTATGGTCGTTGCGGAGATATACCGAGCCCTGAAAAATTGTCAACGAGGGGCCAAACACTTTGAGGGTTGTAACTTACTGCTCCAACTCTGGCTCATGGAGCACCTCCAAAAGGGTGAATATTGGCAAGAGATTCTGCGCAGAGACTGGGATGATCATATTGCCTTCCATCAGCCAAGGCGAATGAACTATATGCCTAACATGTTTTCCCAACCAGAAGATGCTAAAGGGTGGGTAGAGTTGTTTGAAAATATGAAAGAGGACCAAGTGCAATGGATGTTCGAATGGTTCCCTACTGAAGAGTTCATCGTCCGATCTCGGGATGCACCGTTTCTTATACTCATCGGTCTGAGAGGAACTTATCCTTATGTCCCTCTCCGAGTCATGAGGCAGGCAGGAAGAAGGCGGGTTATACCAAGGGTCGACGAAATGAGTCGCTTCAGGGCCGACTTTTGATAGTCCATACAAGTGTCAAGCT
Organism: Nicotiana attenuata; assembly: GCF_001879085.1. Lineage (NCBI taxonomy): Eukaryota > Viridiplantae > Streptophyta > Magnoliopsida > Solanales > Solanaceae > Nicotiana > Nicotiana attenuata. The sequence goes on from NW_017670820.1 coordinate 292,963, forward strand.
TAGCATATGTGGCACTGCAAAATCATCCTGGGAAAGGATTCCATAGAACCAGACAGGTACCACGCTGGTTATACTCCATACTATCCAAGCTGGTTGGAGGACGATCATAGTGGGTTAGGACAACCCGGGCTTATTCGAGGTCACAGGATCATCGACGAGAAGGCTGAAGTACAGGTTAAGTACAACCAATTGCGCAAGAGGATTCGGGAATGCGAAAGTGAGCACCAGGAAATTCAAGAAGCCCATCAAAAGCTGATTGAAGAATGGAAAGATATGGCTGTCAGCGCCAACAAGCGACTGGGGTATTTGGAGCGGGGCTTAGTGGAGCTAGAAAGGAAGTTCATCTAGAGGATTGAAAACTGCCAGAATGCTGAGGGAAATGAAGGAGGACACTTGGCTAGAGCCTACTTGGTNTCTCATGTTATGCATATGGGGTAGATATCATGTTTTAGGTCTTTATTTCCGCAACCACAACACTTTCGTTTATGTTTCTGCATATAGAGATCCTGCCTATAGATTTTTTCCATATAGATATCCTGCCTATAGTTTATTTCAATACTGCATTTTGATATCCTGCCTATAGTTTATTTCATTTCAGCATACAGAAGCCATGCCTATAAGATTCTGCATTTCAACATATAGAAGCCATGCCTATTAGTTTCTGCATTTCTGCACATGCATATGACATTAGGCAAAACAATCCATAGGCTAAGGAATAATCAATTGCATCCTAGATACCATGCTCATAGATTCCTGCACTTGCATAACCGTTTTAAAATCAGTAACGCTTAGAATTCATGCCTATAGGAGCAGTCGTTTAAATCTGATTCATCCGCAAGTCTAAAATCAGTAATAATTTTGTTAACATCTGCGAAATTGGTTCATCTCTAAAATCAGTAATCCTCCCTTAAAATCAGTATGTATCACCTTGTTAGACATCATGCCTATAGGTCTCACCTAGTCAAACTATTAGGCAATCAATTAATTATACCAGTCTTTAATAATCACAACTAGCAGGCAGGCCTAATTTGGACTTCTTATCTGAAAATATGTAATAAATCAGCCACCCTCCCCCCTTTTCATTTAAGTTTAATTAAAGACCTAACCAGTACTTGCAAGTCATGCTAAACAATTTTTGTTTTGAATGAGGAGGCCTCTTTGAGCCTTAACTGCTATATGTTTTCCCCTTAATTGCTCTTATGTGTTTTGTTTGTCGCACTAGATTTTGGCCTTTTAAACTTCAAAAACCAATATCCCTTCCCTTTAGGAATAGTAGTCCCAACTGCCTCCGGGACTGATAGGATTGGGGCGGGTAGTAGCATGCAATAAGTAACGAGACTATTCCGCGCTTTAGTACCTTAACGGGGTGGGAAAGGGTAGACATGGATATGATGATCACGCGATAACACCACGCGTAAATTGGTTACCGGGTGTTGCGTGGGTGATCCATGTTATTTATAAGCCTAGGACCTCCTCCCTCTTTATGTGCTTACGTTTTTTTAATTTTCTTTAAACTGTCAGTTTCCAGCTCTTTTAAACCTTGTATTTCGCTCTAATCATTTAAAACCTCTTTAAATTTCCAGCACTGTTTCCTCTTCTAAATTTCCGCCCATTTCATCTCTTTGTTTGATTATTTGCATCAGTTATTTGACCCCCATTTTCTGCACTTGTATATTCTTTAAACAAATTATGAAATCGCCTAAACTTCAGCTCGTTATTTAACTTTTATACATTCCCCTACTTATAATCGTTATGTGAAATTGCCTTGTATGTTTATTTGTTGTTTATATTTAAAGTCACAATTGTAGCATGGCCGGGAACCACATTAGTAGATCTTGGGGGGTGCCTAACACCTTCCCCCTGAGATAATTTCAAGCCCTTACCCATTCACTAGTTCTTCTTCTCTTTTAATTTCTTAGTGTCCTAATGCACTTAATCATTAGGTGGCGATTCTTCTAAATCTCAAACCCAATTCCCAAAAGGAAAAGAGTTGTCCGCCCAAATGTCATAAACCCGATTTCGCGAGAAAAAGGGGGCATCGACAGCATGGCGACTCTGCTGGGGATATTCTTTAGGCTTTTACCATTTCATGCTACTTGTGACTTTATTGCATCTTTATTGCCTTTATTTAATGTCTTTATCTCTTTTCTACTATAAAACTGACTTGGCTCTTTGTTTTCTTTTCTTTAATGCTTTCTTTTGCTGCTTTCCTTCAATACTTTGTAATTATTAGCAATTATTGTAATCATTACTTTATTAATGTGCAAATACGTGACAAATATTCCACTCGTGCCAAACAAAATACCAAAGCAACGCTTATAATGAGTGGTTGCGCCCTTCCGATATTATCACCCCCTAAATTTGGCAAAGGCGTCTTTGCGTTAAAACCAGTCGATCAGCGGTGCAGTCGACGGTTCCGTGCCTTTCCCTCTTGAGTTGTCCGCTCAAGGGTACCGGTCTAACACCCCATAGAAACCTTACTCTGTTCAATTGTGCATGCATCACTGTCAAACCTAGCTGAGTCAGTTATGTTGTCCACATAATGACTCTTTAAGATAGCCTTGTCCAAAGTCCACTAGGTTTCCTTGGAACCCAAACGGACATTACCACGTCTGTGCATTTATTTGGAGAACTAAATGCTGCTTATGCCAATTATTGATATTTAAATAGTCGATTCTGGCGGGGGTAAGGGCCTAACACTTTGTTTTGCAGAAAATGAGGCACGAAGTCCCCAGATTCGGCATGGTAACCAACATCCACCCAAGGCTGCTAAGCTGGTGGGAAGACCTTCACTCCAGTGATCAGACCCTCGTCCGTAAATACTTGGGAAATTTGCCTTCTCTTTTGGAAATCCAACCCGACAACAAAATCATAGAGGCTGCAACTCTATTCTGGGATGGTGACAGATCTGTGTTCCGCTTCGGGGACCTTGAAATGACACCTTTGCTGGAGGAAATAGGAGGACTAGCTGGTATTCCGTGGGAGAATCCGGGTTTGCTTATGCCAGAAAATCGCAAGGGTAGGGGTTTTCTCAAAATGATGGGACTAAAGAAGAACACAGACTTGACCTGCTTGAAGGATTCCTACATTCCTTTCGACTATCTGTACAGAGATACAGCCATAGCAAGTCTTACCGCACTTACCCAGATGAATTCGCCCTCACATCATTGGGGAACATCCACAGAAGAGTCTTCGTCTTTATGTTCTGCTTTTTGGGGATGATAGTGTTTCCTATGAAGAAGGCTAGGATCCATACCAGACTGGCCATGGTCACCAAGACTTTAATGGAAGGAATTGGCGGACAGCCTTTTAGCATAGTACCTATGGTCGTTGCGGAGATATACCGAGCCCTGGAAAATTGTCAACGAGGGGCCAAACACTTTGAGGGTTGTAACTTACTGCTCCAACTCTGGCTCATGGAGCACCTCCAAAAGGGTGAATATCGGCAAGAGATTCTGCGCATAGACTGGGATGATCATATCGCCTTCCATCAGCCAAGGTGAATGAACTATATGCCTAACATGTTTGCCCAACCAGAAGATGCTAAAGGGTGGGTAGAGTTGTTCGAAAATCTGAAAGAGGACCGAGTGCAATGGATGTTCGAATGGTTCCCTACTGAAGAGTTCATCGTCCGATCTCGGGATGCACCGTTTCTTATACTCATCGGTCTGAGAGGAACTTATCCTTATGTCCCTCTCCGAGTCATGAGGCAGGCAGGAAGAAAGCAGGTTATACCAAGGGTCGACAAAATGAGTCGCTTCAGGGCCGACTTTCAAGATGACGATAGTCCATACAAGTGTCAAGCTCAGCATATGTGGCACTGCAAATCATCCTGGGAAAGGATTCCATAGAACAAGACAGGTACCACGCTAGTTATACTCCATACTATCCAAGCTGGTTGGAGGACGATCATAGTGGGTTAGGACAACCCGGGTTTGTTCGAGGTCACAGGGTCATCGATGAAAAGGCTGAAGTACAGGTTAAGTACAACCAATTGCGCAAGAGGATTCG